>NC_056731.1:1564250892-1564295860 GCF_019279795.1 Protopterus annectens | reverse complement strand
ACACACACACACACACACTTTCCTACCTTACTTCATTCTCCACCAGATTGTCCTGCAGCAGTAAAGCACTTGCTCTGTACTTCGTTCTGTTCTACAGCTGATAATACACACACTGTGTGTGCATATATATATATATATATATATATATATATATATATATATATATATGTAGACCTACATGTGTATAAGTACACAATGCAATAGTTTTAAGACAATTCTCAATACACTGAAAGCAGCCATTTTATGAGTTACTGTCTGGCATCTCCATGATCCTACCTGACAGTCCACAATATTGTATGGCTGTTACGTATAACTTGGAACATTGTCCTATTCACACAGAGGAAATATTTTACTTCCTCACTGAAAACAACCTTTGGCATATTGCTGTCTAGCCCAGAAGGATCACATCATGTAATCCACCATAGTGTATGCATTTTTACTATAATATGGAATATATCTTACTCCTAGAGAATAAATATATTGATTTATCACTAAATATTCCCACTAAAATAGTCTTTGGTAAGTGTCTGCTTGGCTTCTTCATTTTTGTATAGGGTTTTCTAATTAGAAATAATCAGTCAATGCTCGACAGTATATATTGCTTACACTATCCACATATTTAATTATCTGGTATCCTTCCAGTATTTGAGTAGCATTTCCTTCTCACTGTTCATTACCACACTGCCCTAATCAGTGTTAAAACAAACAAAAAAATGACTTTTTTGTATGACATGTATACCTCCAAACACTGCCCAGAGGTGAAATTATCTAATGTTCTGCCAGTATTAAAGGCAAAAGAACATAAAAATAGAAAACTGTTCCAGTTTCTCTAAGTACTCACTCATCTAATAATACACACACAAACACACACACACACACACACACACACACACACACACACACACACACACACACACACACACACACCCTTAGTTTCCTACCTTACTTCATTCCCCACCAGATCGTCCTGCAGCAGTAAATTGCTCGCCCTGTACTTCATTCCATTCTGCAGCCGCTAATCCAGTGATTTCGTCCTGCAGAGGAGTAAATTGCAAATTTCCCACTCGCTCGCATTTGAGTCAGCCGAAAATGTGTTAACTCCTTCAGCCAGCCGGAAATGCCTTCAGCTTAATTCTGACATGTTGAAACAAAGAGAAAAATATCAGACGGATCTGCTGCAAAAGTGTGTGTGTGTGGAGGGGGGGCTCCCCCCTCGCTCTATGGTTTCGGCGCCCATGGACTAGGCCAAAGACATGTTTCATAGCCATATGTTTGGATATTACACTAAAACATGGCTTGGATCTTTTACCCCAGATTTGCAAGAACTCTTGGGATTTCTTTAATAAGACTGGTGAAGTGCCTTTTACTAAGGATGGAATTTTCTTACCTATGAATGCAAAAGACCTTTATTCTATCATCCCTCATGATATAGGGTTACATTGTTTTTTGGAATATATAAGTAAAACCTTTGATATTTTCCCTTCCAGGTTAAATGCACTAATGGCAACAGTGGAGATATTGTTAGAAAATAATTTCATTTTTTTTTGAAGGACAACTGTTCAAAGAACTGGAGTAGCAATGGGGGCAGCTTGTGCCCCCATTTTTGCTAATTTTGTGATGGCCCATTGGAAGTCCCAGTACATGTTCAGTAGTGAATTTAGCAATTCCTCGTGCACATACACCAGATTTTTGGATGACATCTTCATTTTCTGGATTTGATTCCCAGAGTAGATTGCATGATTTCATTCAGTACATCAGCAATGTGGTTGGAATTTTTGAAAGTCACTTTTAGTACCAATGAGGATGTCATAAATTATTTGGATATTGAGATAAAAAAAGACCACCAAAAGAGTTATTTTATTACAAACATTTACAAGAAACCAACATTTTCTAACTTTTTTTTTACATTACAACAGTTGGCACCCCAAACATAATAAAAAAGCCATGGTTAAGGATCAGCTGCTCTGTTTGGCATGGATGATGTCCAGTTTTGAGGTGTTCCTGCAAGAATGTGAGTTCCTTGCTAGTATGTTTTCCAAAAAGGGTTACGCACCCCACTTTTTTAACCCCATAATGGAGGGAATGGCTGTTAAAAGGAGAAATAGTTTCTATATCTCCTTCATTTTGAGGACAAAAAGTGATGTTAAGGAGAAAAATGCTGCACCATGTAAAAATTTTGCGAGATCTTTTGTTAGTAACTTCACATTGGATATTAACCTCATTTCAGATACCTTGAATAAAAATTGGGCCTTATTTAATGAATATTTAGAAATAGTTAAAAAGCTGGAAGAAAAAAACATTGATTACTTACAGAAAAGATAAATGTTTTAAGAACTACATGGAAAGATGGAAAATTCCCCCAGCAACAGGTCCTAACTATCAACGGCATGTTCATGTGTGGCCACTCTTCCCAAGTTCCCTATATTTTAAGAACAAATAGTGTTTGTGTAAAAGGGAAAATGATCCATTCTAGGGGTTGCTTTTCCTGTGATTCAAAATATATTTAGCTCTGTGCAAATCATGTAAAGCATTTTACATGGAAAGATGGATAGAAAGTTGAGAGAATGCATCTGTGAGCAGAATTATGACATTAGAAACAAGAAGAATATTAATGCACTATATAAACATATTCAGTTAAATGTAGGACATGAATTTGTATTTTTTGTTTTGGAACAAAGAATCTTGGACCCATGAGATGGGTTTATGAAAGAATTTATTGAGAGCTGTGAATTGTGGTGGCAACTGTTTCTCAATGCGAAATATTTCCTGGTATGAACGAAACACGCTCTATTAATAGTATTTTAAAATTAAAACATTATAAGGTTTAAGTTTTTTTTTTATTAGTGTTTTAAAAGTGGATTAGAGTTTTGTATTTAGTACTTAAGTTATACTACTGTAGTACTTGATATGGTATTTTACATTGATTGATGGTTTCAGTTCAGTTGGCATAGATCAACCATGTGATTTCATGTAACAGGTTTTTAAATGAACTGGATACATTTTTTTTTATTATTGTTTTGATGAAGTTCCACTATTCGAGAATGAAATCACTCAACATTCTGTATTAAAGGAATTCTACACCAGTGTTGATTTCTGATTCAAACTCAGAGGAGATCTCGGTTCCTGATCCTCCCTGTGGGGAGTTTGTCTTTTTTCTGTCACTACTGCTAGACTGTGCCTGTGTTTTCAGTGGGAAAACACTGAGTTTTCTTAGTCCCTCAGAACATTCTTTAGCATCCTACAGAATGAATTTCCAGAACATCCACCCTTTCTTCCTGCTCTGTCTGCTGTAGAAGATGTGTGTGCTACTGCCTGAAACTTACCTGATAGTTAGCCAGCTGCCCCTAAAAAGGCCTATAGGATGTATAAAGTTTCTCAGTCTTTTAAGTTTTATACACTGTTCCCAAACTTGACCCAGCAGCTATTGCTTTAGTTGCTCCCACTGCTGCAAAAGGCTTAGTTAATTCCAATCCTTCTCTTTCTAAGGATGAAAAAAGTATTGATAAATATTGGAAAAAGTGTATACTTATGAAACTTTGAATTAAAAATTTTGAATTGTCAGGTTCATATGTTAAAGTTTTTTTCTAATTGTGAAAGTATGATGACTGTTTTATCTGTAGTTTCTTCTTGTGAGAAAAAAATCTGCTATAAATAATTTAGTTTCTTCTGTTGCACAGGAAACTACTTATTGTTCACAATGTGTATGACTATGTTGATACTTCTTCCGGGGCTATGACCACTGGCACTGTTTTCAGGAGGTTTGCATTGCCATTGCAGATTATGTTAAGAATAAAATTTTAAATTCCTGTTTGGATAGAGATTAAGTTTTTGTCACCTGTGCTGCAAAGGTGATCAAAAAGTGTGATGAAAGGGGTTAGCTGATCCAGGGAATCTCTAAGATTTTTCATCCCTCCTTTTCCAGGTTTTCTATGGGATTCTCTAACTCTCCATCCAATTTTGGCAAAAAAAAAAAAATGAATAAACAGTCTTAACAAAATACAGGTGAACATACATTTAGAAGAAATGGCAAGGAGGTTTCAAAAAGAAAGCTCAAACCTCCCAAAACCAAGGACAATTCAATGTCTGATTGTTCAAGATTCCTTGTGAACCCCTGCCACCCTGGCCCATTTTTTCTTCCAAAAAGTCCAAATCTCCATTTTCCTCTTTAGCAACCAATACTTTCAGACAACTGGGTTGTGAGGATCAGTCCTGAAGGTTAAAGTTGTCAGTGGGAGGAAATTCCTCCTTTTCAAGGTGTCATTCCTCATCCTCCAAATCAGATTATTTTATTTCCACCTGTTCTTCCTCACATCCTCACATCCTCACATGCTGCCTCAAGGAGTGATAAAACCAGGATTACTTAGTACCAAAAAAAGTGTATGCTTGCATTCCAGTTGAGGATCTTTCTTTCCTAAACCTGTTTATGATAGTGCCCAAATTCAAAATGGTGTCACTTCACAACCTGTTACGTCTTCTTCCTCTTTCAAGTTTCCTGGTAACACTAGACTTTAAAGTGCTTATCATCACATCCCTATTCAGCCAGACTTCAGATGTTTCTGAAGGTTTTGTGAGTCTGGATCACACTGTCAGTTCTCTGCCTTACCCTTTGGACTCTCCACTGCACCATGAGTGCTCACAAAGTGTCTAGCTGAAGTTATAGCTCATTGCGGGCTACAGAATATCCACATTTTTTCCATATTTAGATGACTTGCTTATTATTGCAGATCATTTTTCAAAATGTCAGGGATCTATCATTTGAGTGAGAGATCTCTTACACAAGCTAGGATTACAAGAGAACATTCAAAAGTCTTTCTTGACTCCTTCACACAGGATTTTGTTTCTGGGATATTAACTAGACATCTCATTTCAAAGTGCTTTTCTTCCATGATAAAAACAGATCTACATTTAGATCTATTTCTAAAGTTTCTCCACTCAAACATCAGTCACTGTGAGGGAATACCTCAGGAGTTTGGGGCTCATGGCTTCTATGATTTTAATGATACCTCTGGCAAAACTCCACATGAGAAATATATAGTGTATCTGAAGTATCTTTCATCCCAGCACCAACACCCCTTGTCTTTTCAAATCCCAGTGCTAGGGTTTGTCAGAAGAGAAATGATTTGATGGAGACAACAGATATTCTTAAATACAGGTCTGCCCTTTTCCCTCCCTGTTCCAAAGCAACCAGTCACACAGATAACTCCGACTTTGCTTGAGAAGCAGTTTCAGGAGGGATAAAAGTGCAGGGTCTGTGGGACACCAAGGGCAGATGCAGACCCATAGATATCAAAGAGATGCTTGCCCTGATCAAGGCATTCAACTCTCTGAATCATCTTTGGTCCCTGGGACCTCTTCAAGTTGTTACAGACAAGACCACTATCATGTGGTACATTAACAAGCAAGGGGGAACCAGGAAGTACCCCGTTTGCAGATTAGCTGTGTCAGCTTGGGATATAGCTTCACAGCACAATCTCACTTTACATGCATCCTACGTTCTGCTGGAGAAAACTGCGTAGCTGATAAGCTGAGCAGGACCACGGCAGACTCTCACAAATGTAAACTAGGTTGGGGGGGGGTCTTCCAAGATTTGATCCATCTGTGGGGAATTCCTCAAGTAGACCTCTTTGTCTCCTGTCTGAACAATCAATCGCAAGATTCTGTTCCAGAACTCCATACAAGAAGACCTCAAAAACAGATGCCTTTTCTGTTCCCTGGACAGGGATGTTCTTCTATGCTTCTCCTCCCTTTCCGCTGATATCCAGGATACTTCTGAAGATCCTCCAAGATTATTGTGGTGACTCCTTTCTGGCCCAGGCAACCATGGTTCTCCATACTTTTGAAAATAGCCAGGGCCAATCACCAAAAGCTTCCTCACACACTCTGTCTGCGTACAGAAGAACCGGGGTGTTTGATATACCCAGACATCAATCAAATTCAGTTGTCTGCATGGATGATAAGGTCTTAATTCCTTTTAGGCACCCATTTACTGAGGATGTGCAGCAGATACTAATGGAGACAAGAAAGCTCACTACAAGAAAATCATACAATAGCAAATGAAAAGTTTCTAGATGGTGCCAACAGCATAACCATCACACATTCAGGACTAGTTGTTCACATGAATATTTGTTTGTTACTATACCATGGCCTTTCTTATTCCACTGTCAGGGTTCATTTATTGTCCATTTCAGCATATCTGCCCATGGATCCTCCTCTTCCAATGCAGTTTCATGTAAAATGTTTTTGAAAGGCGTTTGCAAAACAGGCCTCCAAATAAACCAGTAACCCTTCATTAGGACCTTAAATTTGTATTAGAGAAGCTAATACTTGCTCCATTTGAACAGTTAACCTAGCTGACTTGAGGTTCTTAACATGGAAAACAGTTTTAATGATTGTTGTGACCTCTGCAAGCAGAGTGTCTGTATAGCAAGCTCCTGTGATCAGCCTTATCTCATTTTCCACAGGGACAGGCTTTCTTTGAGAACTAATCTTTCTTTTATGTCTAAAGTGGTATCTAAGTTAAATTTAAGCCAAATTATCCAACTCCCCGTTTTTTTTTTTTTCCTGAACCCAAAAATGAGAGAGAATGGGTACTCCATACCTTGGATGTCCACAGACAACTCAGGTACTATCTTGAAGGAAGTAAGTATATCAGATCTTTGGATCAATTTTTAGACAACTGATTTTGAAGGTAAGAAGGCGGCTATTACCTTTTATTGTATTCACCATAACAAAACTATTCCAGGCAGGGACAAGGTCCACACTACCATGGCCTTGGCTGCATCTGACCTATATAGAGCCCAAAACTTTCTTGCTGATGCAACTAAAACTACACTAGCCACTACTTATCTCCTCCCCACACTTCTTTATGGTGCTCCCATCTTTACTAACTGTCAGGCATCACAAAAATCAAAACTTGAACAATGCTATAACAAAGTTGCAGCAAATAGCCCTTTCAGATCTCACCACTGTATAGCACTAAAAAGCCTAAATTGGTTAGAACTACCCCATCAACTAATAAACACAGCTTCTTACCATGTGTCCAGCACTAAATAACATTTTACACAACTTTTTCCCAGTCATTCATTGCGATCCAATGGCCAAAAACTCCTCTCTATCCATAAACCTATTAAATCTGTTGGGCACTGTCTGTACTCATACCATGTTGCTAAGGTCTGGAACTCCTTATTTTTGTCCATCAAGACAATACCCTCCATCCCATCCTTCAAAACCATTCTGAAAGGCTTCTTAGCCAAAAGCTGGATCTGTTCTTGCTCAACACCAGGCAAAACCTCTTAACTGTCCAGATTTTTGGAGAATGTCCAGATTTTTGCCTCTTATTTTTAGTCTGTTCTTCCTAAAATTTGTGGTTTTCTGGCAAATCATTGAGGATTGAAGTCTCTAAATAATACTAAATAATCGCAGATATTTTGAGTTTCAGACTTCATATCCTTTAAAAATATATAATAATACAAAAAATGTAATTCCAGCAAACTTTCTAAGTTTATAGGAACAGCATTTAAAATCTGTCCCTATTTTTGGGCCTTTGTCCCCCCATTATTTCTGGCTTTGTCCAGGTTTCTAGCACTGAGAGGTTGAAAGGTATGACAGCAGGATAAACTATATATCACTAAATGTGCACAAACACCTATTCATACCTTACATCTTCTTATTCTCCCTTCTTCACTCACTTACTTACTTACTTCTATCAGTTTCTGTTCCCAGGCTTTCTCTCTAAATATACCACAAGCCTGCTTTTCTCTCACATCATATTACAGTTTCTGTTTGCATTATATGAACTTACCTTTAATTTTCTATAAACTGGCTAACATTTCTCTATTAAATCATTGTCATGTAACTTATATCTATTCTTAACCAATGTTTTCATATTATGTCTAATGTGGTATTATTTTTAAACTATACTTTTGTATTATTTTTAAAGACTGTAAAATTATTGTTCTTAAAGTGTTTTGTAGTACTTTGAAGGCTTTCTCCCCTGGCCTGCACTGACAATGGACTCCTACCCAATCAGACTTTCCCGATAATCAAATGTTGATAAATAAAATAAATTAAAAATACATTTGTGGCTTTTTGTAAAAGAGTTTGGTGGTACAAGTATTCTAGAAGTTGATAATTGGTCCTCTGTACATATTTTTACAAAGCAATATAAGCTTGATTCCTTTTCTAGGTCCAGGTCAGGCTTTCCTAGGACCATTCTTCAAGGGCTCCTGGACCCTTCTCCTTCCACCTCCCAAATGTAGTAAGCTAGGGTAATCTATCCATATAGCTAAGGCTACTGCAGCAGTGATCAGTATGATGAATGTAATACAAATTTATTTTTATTTAACATTTGTTGACCGGAAAAGTCCAACTAGGTTCCACAGATCCTGTTTTCAGCAGAGGCCCAGGGAGAAATGCTCCAGAAGCATGTTTTTAGAATGTGGGAGGAAACCGGAGTACCCGGAGGAAACCCACACGCACTCCACACAGAAGGCACCCCAGCCGAGAATCAAACCAGACAACCTCTTGCTGTGAGGCGACAGCATTAACTGCTGCACCACTGCGCCGCCCAAATGTGTAAGTAACTATAACAGTAGATGTTCAAATGATCACTGCTGCAGTAGCTGCTTCCTCCCTCCTTCCCCTTGTTTTTCTTTTGTGTTTTTTTTTTTTAAGCCAGGGTGTGGGCATTTATTTTTTGTTGTTCCTAGCATTGTCTTGTCAGGGCTCAGCCTCCTTTCTTTTAGGAGGAAAAGTCTGAAGGGCTTGACACCAAAACTTGACTTTTAGTCAGCTCATTTCAGCTCGAGCTACCTGACAATTTGGGTGCTTGGAAGGTGTTCTGAATCTTTGGAAGCTGCCTGGTTATTATATTCTTGGCAGGATGTAACCCATATAGCTATGGCTGCTGCACCAGTGATCATTCAAACAATCTACTGTTATGGTAAGTTTACTTACACAACTGTACTTTCTTTCAAATGTCATTCCTTAAAAATGATCAGAATGTAAATTCCCGACCAGTGACTACACAGAGATGTAGGCTACCTGGTAAGGCATTTCTTATGTTATTCCTTAAAACTCTTCCATTAGAATGTATACCCTTGACCAGTGACTGCTCAAAGATGTAGGCTGTCTGGAAATACAGTGTAAGCTTTAGGTAACCTGAGCTATAACAAAGATTTACCAAGGAGCACTTTCCACCATAGTATCCAGACCAGTCACATTATACTGAAAGTGTGCAACAGTACTGTACTCATTGAATGTTTTAATTATTTATATATGCAAAGAATGGTGGAAATTCATTTAAATATTTTGTAGTTGCCATTTGTTTGGTATGAGTTATTTTTAATGAATATCACTTGAACATTTTTCTGATTTATTCTTGCTATTTTTCTTTCCCCGCAGGCTGTGGAAGGAGTGTTTCACAGGTTCTTTAATTCATCATAATTTTTCATGCCTTTAAGAAAATCTTAGAAAGTAAAAAGCAAGACGACTTAAATGCTTGGAAGAGATTCTAAACTTTGAAGTAGAATCCAAAGGCATAAAACTGGATAATTCTACTGTTCCAGAAAACATCGTATAATTCTATTTTTATTAGAAATGCCAGTGTTAAAGCTCTTATTTTTAAACAGTCTTCCTGAAATATATCCCATGCACCTCATCCCTCTTTATACTTCTTGGAACTTGATTCCAATCACATTTAATTACTACAAGTTCAAATATAAACAAATTAAAATCAGTCATGCATAACCCACTGGGAAATTGTACACTCTTTTGAATACCAGTGTGCTGTATTCTTTTTTCTTTGAGATGTGTATTGTGTATGCATACATGTGGCACATGTGCAGATTAAGTTTGAGTGCAGACATATTTTGAATAGTGTACAGTATGTATGATGTGCAGGTTACACGCATCAGTATCAGTTTGTAAATGTGGAGTAAGTACATTCTACATCAGTTTCTAGTCCATAGTCATGTGTTGGAAGGACTTCTGAAGATGGACAAAACCAAGGCAAGAGTGCTAGCCAGATTTTATTGGTCAGACATAATAAAAGAAGTAGAAAACAACTGTGCTTATTGTCCAGAATGCAAGAAAACAGCACCCAATATTGGTCATTTTCCAGTTTCTATCATAGAAGTATCCTTTGAATGTGTTGCTGTAGACATTGTGTGACCAGCAGTAAAGTCTAGTAATTTGGTATAAATACATACTAGTCATAATGGACTATGCTACCAAATTTGCAAAATCAGTGCCAGTATTCAAGGCTAATGCTAGAATTATTGTCAGAGAACTGGTACTGTTATTTTTCGCTGTGATTATCCTTAAAGCAACAAGGCACCTCCTTATTGTCGAGGATATTACATCAATTGTGTTAGTGTTTTATTGGTGTACATTTGAAGATTTCAGTCTAACATCTGATGTGGTGGTACAGAGGTTTAACAGAATGCTGAAACCTATGCTAAGGAATGCTACTGACTTAGCTAGAAAAACTGGGACCAGTTGTTACCCTACTTACTGTCCGCAGTCAGACAGCTGCTACAGGCTTCAACTGGAATTACCCCCATTTATACTTCTGTAATGCAGGCATCCAAAAGGGCTGCTCTGCCATGCTAAGGAAAACTGAAACTGGGAAGTGGAAAAGAAACTATGTAAAAGTGTAATAGAATGCTGTTATGTTTGCTGGATAGATTAAAGCTGCTAATGTCCATGTTCATGGAATACATACAGAGAGCTCTGGAAAGGCAGCAGTGGGTTTCTCATAAGAATGCTGGATTTAGACATACCTCTCAATCTGTTAGCACAAGAAATCGGGACAAAGCCAAAAATAATGGGGGGATAAAGGCCTGTAATTTCAGACAAATTTTAAATATTGCTTTTATAACCTTAGAAAGTGGTTAGACAGTGTGCCCTTTGCAATGGTTAAGCAAGGAAACTGATGTGATGACACAGTTGTGCTAGTAGACACTATCCCTCCAATCCATTCAATATACAGTTACCTACAAGCCCAGCTTAGCCAGCAGAAATGCTGATGGATTGACAAGGACCTACCATACTTCATTACAAGTCCAAATCCCCTGCTTTTTGTGCTGAGGGTAGTTACAGCATGTTGTATTTGGAATTAGGAAAATGTGTAATCTGCCCTTAAGTGTACTACTTTATGGAGCGTGGGAACACTCCTAAGTTAATTAGTCAGGAAAACACTCTACATTAGCCAGATAGCAAGGCACTGCTTACCAGCTAATTCTGCATATAAGGAGGTTACCTGAAACAGCAAACCAGAAAGGTTTTTCCTCATCTGGTGAATCTTCGGAAGGAAGATCCTGGAAGCATGGATTGTGAGAGCCCACGGAGTGTACCTTGTATGTTTATAGAGCTAGCAGCTGGGCCTGGGAAAGGTTTGTAGTTTTGGACTTTTTTGTTTTTCAAAATATAGTTATTATCCTGGAGGGGCTGTCTGGACTGAACACTGTTGATGAAGAGTAACCAATGGTACAGTGTGTATTTTGTTTCAAACTGGAAGTCAAAAGGACAGTTGCTTTGTTGCACTATGTAGAATTACAAAGTTAAGTATATGATCTGATGTTGTCTTTTTCATTAATTTCTCAACTGATGGGTTTGGATCCAAGACTCAGACCCAACTCAGCCTCTTCTATCAGATCCAAGAATTCTCTGGCTCCTCCCTTTACCTATAATGCCCCACCAACCTAACATACCTCAGATCTCATTTTCCTCCAATCAGCTTTAGATGCAGATCCTACTGCTCTCAAGTTTTGGAGTTTCGTATAGCCTGTTTTTCATGTTTTTTGTCACAGATTTCTTCAATTAAATTTTCTAATTCTCCTGCCACCCACCCATAATCTTTTATGCTAATTTCCATTCTCTTATAGCTACCATTTTTTCAGTTCCTACTTAAAGTACTATCATTGGTTCTCTCTCACTTTTGCCTACTCATTTGAGTACTTCTGTCTACCATTGTTGACAGTTTCTCTTTAACTTATAGGTTCATAGGTTCATAGGTTGGTACTAGGCTATTGGCCCTAGGGCCTATACAAGCCTAGCCATAACAATTCCCTGCATATTTCTTCCCACAATATTTACTTCCCTGGACCCCTGTCTAGCAGGGCAACTGACATGATCCCCAGGGTGAATTTCCTATCTCCCATCCAATCATCAAGGTTCCTTTTGAAGAGGTCCAAGGAGGCACTCAGCTTGACATATATGGGCAGCCTATTCCAGAATATGGGGAGTCTTTGGGTCAGGAACCTATTCCTCCAGCATGTTTTGTTCATTGTGATGACAAGGTTTAGATCCCTGGAGCATGTGGCTCTGAGGGATTGGGATTTCTTTTAGCAGAGCATGTCCAACAGCTCAGGGTTTGACACTGAAAAAAAGGCTTTTTTATCTCTAGTAATTTAGGTGTTTCTCTGCTAGCCTGAAATAGTTGTTTTTATTGTACAACATGGTTGACAAGCCAACAGGGTTTAAAAAGTGTGTTACCTGTGGGCATAAGCTTCCCAAATTAGATGCCCACAGGGACTGTGTGTATTGTTTAGGTCCTGCACATCTGGATGCAGATTGATCAATCTGTTCTGGAGTTAACTCCAGAGCCTTAGCTGATCAGAGGAATACATTTGTCTTGAGAGCCCTTCTTCCTTTTTGCTATACTCCTTCAATTGCTGGGGCTCAAATCCCTACCAAAAAATCTGACTAGGGTAAGTCATATCCAGCTTCTAGGGAAAAGGAGTCTTGTAAGAGGTTTCCTGACCATTCTTCTTTGTCAGCTTCTTCATTAGAGCCTCTTTCTAAAATGCGTAAGAAGTCAGAACCTTCTATCTTAAATCAGACTGTTTCAAAACCTAGATATCTTTGGATCCATACCCCTATGCTCCTTTTGGATCCACTTTCTTCACAAGTCCCTTCTCCTTTCCTGGAGAAATCTCCACATAGACACTCTAGACCTCTGTCAACCACATAATCTCTTAGATCTTCTAGAAGCTTATCAGAAGCCAATGTGGATAGGATGATAAGGAAGTTTCTCAGAGAGCAGATCCAAAAGGGGTACTCCTGCTTCTGACTCACACAAGATCTACAAACCTTCCTTTGTCTACTTCCCCTTGGTATCTCTTCTCTGATCTGACCTACTGTTTCAGAGCCCTCAAATCTGAGATCTTTGTTGGTGTCTTCATCGGATCTGAAAAACCCTGTTCTTTGACTTTGATGGTTTCCCTGACTCAACCAGCCTGAGTCTTTTGGAGTCTGTAAACTGTCGGAGCCAAAGACTCCAAAGCTTTCAGAGCTGTCTCTTCCCTGCGGGGCTTTGGCACTGGACAGCTGAGGTCCATCTCCCTCCTCTGGTGGAGTGCTGGTAGGATTGCAGGAGCTGACAGTTCGAGAAATCCAAGCTCCTTTGCCATCAACGTCTGTGTCTCCTGAGCATTTTCCTTTGAAGTAGTGGAGAGGGCTTTATCTTTGTCTATAGAAGGGACATCCACTCCCCCTTGAATCAGACAACCTTGCCTAATCTGGTTTTGTGCTGTGAGCCTCATCCATCCATTTAATTGGAACAGCCAGCCCAAACTAGTCTCCAGTGTGTCCGCCAGGATTTCATCATCTCTTCTGATAATTCCCCAGAACACCCCACTGAGGAAGTCCCTCAGAAGAGAATGTGTAAGAGGAGGCACCTAGATTTTCCCCAAGAATCTCTCATGGAAGACACCAATTTTGATGAGGGGGAGCAGTACCCCAGATCTCCATCTGAAGACGTTTCCTTTGGAGACATCCTGGAGCTCCTGAAACAAAAAGGTGGTTGATCCAGTTTTCTGCTCAGAGTCCTGTCCAACCATTCCTCTGGGACAGCCAGCCCAAACTAGTCTCCAGTCTGTCTGTCAGGGCATCATCATCTCTTCTGATACTTCCTCATAACACCACACTGAGGAAGTCCCTCAGAAGAGAAAGTGTAAGAGGAGACATCTAGATTCCCTACAGGAATCTGTCACAGAGGACACCAATTTTGATGAGGGGGGAGGGGCCCTCCAGATCTCCATCAGACAACATCTCCTTTGGAGATGTCCTGGAGCTCCTGAAACAAAAAGGCGGTTGACCTTCCAACACTCTCTCCCAGGAAGAATTAGTGTTCCTGAGGCTTTCGGGTCTGACCCAAAGGCATCTTGGGGGATACTCCCCCGGTAAATGAGCTCATAGATCTTGTTTCTTGCCAGGACTGGAAGGAGCCAGATACTGCAGAGCTGATTCCAAAAAAACAGACAAGATTTTAGTCCCCCTTAAGGACTGGGTACACTGGAACAAGGGAGTTCCCAGGTTCAGGCACCTAGGCAGTTAGACATTTCCCTGTTGTAGATTTAGTTCGGACACATGGCTGAAATGATATTCAGCTGCAGAGAAATATGGCTGTTATGAATTCCCTGTGGGCAAAAACAAGCACACTTTGCCATGTTCACAGCTTTAATACCCAAGTGCATGGGGGAAGAAGAAGTAATGAGTGTTGTGCTCAGTGTACAGTACATGCTTACATAACTACAACATGTAGAAGTCTTCTACAACATGTAGGAAAATCTGCATGCTACTGTAGAGACATTTATGCACCAGTATGCATTTTAGGTAATGTTCCCTAGCCATTGTGAAGATAGTAGTGGTCCACACATACCGAATATAAAGGCACTGCGCATTGTGCACTGCATTTTTACTGCCACTGACATGCCCACTGGTCAGTCTGTTGCTGATGCGCGTACTATACTGCCTGCATTTTCTTGTTGTCTTGAGGGACATGGGCATTATTTTCTACCTGTGCATTTGGTTATTGAAGTTGTGGGCATGGCACCATATTTTTCTCTTTGCTTACAGGGAATCTGCAACAACCATATTTCTGTGCAGCTGAATGTCACTTCAGTCATGTGTTCCCAACCAAATGTACTACAGGGAAAAGTCTTGCGACCTAGGTGCCTGAACCCATCTGCAGGATGCGTACTATCACATCAAAATGAACAGGCACTCCAGAAGATACATGTGCTTCCACCTGGGAGCCAGTCACTATCATTTCAGAGAACTGCCCTTTGGCCTCACCACAGCCCCCAGGGTGTTCACCAAATGTATGGCAGTGGTAGCAGCTCACTTAAGACTGCTTGGATTCTGAGTGTTTCCATACCTAGATGACTGCCTCCTAACTGCCCATCCAGGCATCGACTTCTAAAGGCAAAGGACTACTTACTCCAGTTGCACATTCTTCTATGTGTCATGGTCAATTACAACAAATCTCAACTCACACCTCCTCAGAGTCTAAAGTTCATAGGGGCTTGTCTTGACATGGTCAGATATCCTCTCTTCCCTGTACTCAAATACAGACAATGATGTCCCAAGTCAAGAAAGTGATTCAAAGTTCTTCTCTTCTGGATCAATTAATCTTACAAGCCCTAGGATCCATGTCAGCAGATGTTGTCCTTGTTCCTCTGGCCAGATTTCTCATGCAAATTCTTCAATGGATGCTTTCTGTCCAGTGGTCCATTCTTCAACATCCGTTAACTGCTCCAGTCAAGATCACACAAATATGCAAAAGATATCTTCTTTGGTGGATTCATTCAGACAAGCTGTCCAAAGGCCATCTGTTTGTTCTTCCTGTACCCAAGGTCATGGTGACCATGGACACCTCCCAACTAGGGTGAGCGGGGCATTACTTGGGAGGGACAGTTCAAGGCACTTGGTCCCCTGAAGTGGCCAAGATGCATATCAGCATCCTGGAAATGAGAGCAGTCCTCCTAGCATTGCAGGCCTTTCAGGACATTCTCCCATCTGTTACAGTTGCCATTCAGATGGACAATAATCAGTGGTCTGGTATATCAACTAACAGGGCGGAACCAGATCTTACCCACTTTTTCGAGAAGCACTGAGGGTATGGCAATGGGTGATATCTTCTGGTCTCTTTCTAATAGAGATGCACATCCTGGGGAAATCCAGCGGGATTGCAGACAAACTAAGCAGGTCCATTTTGATGCCTCACGAGTGATCTCTCAATGTCAAAGTGGCAGAGAGGTTTTTCCATCGATGGGGCCAGCAATGCTGCAATCTGTTTGCCTCTCCCCTCAACCACAAATGCATCAGTTTCTGTGCCCTGATCCATCTACTGGGGGAGTCACAGACAGATGTTGTACTCCACAACTGGCCCTCCAGTCTCCTTTACACTTAACCTCCATTACCTCTAATCCCCAAATTTCTGCAGAAAGCATTCTGGTTGAAGAGCACAGTTATTCTCATTGCACCCTTCTGACCTCATCAGAGTTGAATCCCCTTCCTTTGGCCTCACTTCCTGCATCTGCTCTGGATACTGGATCCCACTGCAGACCCCCTGTCTCATTCAACAGGTGTGACTCATCCTAACTTAGCAGGCCTCAAACTAGCAGCAGGGTTTCTCCATTTCCATTGATTGCCAGACAGCCTTGGCTGTCCTCCTGTGTCTGTCATATCTTGTTATCCTCTCAAAAACTTTCTACTAGAAGAACTTACAAGAGTAAAAGGAAAAGGATTTGTTTCCTGGGCCCTTAGCAGGGATCTTGATCCTTTTTTAGCACTGGTTCCCCTCTATCCTTGACATTTTAGCTTCAATTTTCAATGAAGGGGCTAGCTTTTCAATGATTAAAGTTCAATTGGCTACCATTTCTTACTTTCAGCTGGGTGAAAATAATTCTACCTTAGCCTCTTCCAAACTATGTAAAGTCTTTCTCAAGGTAGCTTTTTTTACTTAGACCCCCATTGAAAGATCCTACTCCTTCTTGGAATTTAACTATTATGCTTCAGGCCTTGACACAAGCTCTCTTTGAACCTTCAGCCAAAGCAGAAATTAATTTTTCGCCTTGGAAAACCATTTTTCTGGTTGCAATCACATCAGCTAGATGAGTATATGAACTCCAGAGTCTGTCTTCTAAACCTCCTTACCTGGTTTTTCACAAAGATAGTGTGACCTTGTGAAGAAATCCAGCTTTCTTGCCTAAGGTAGCTTCTGAGTGCAACATAAACCAGGTAATTAATTTACCAGTTTTCTTTCCTATCTTTTCAAATAAGAGAGTATATGTTCCATCTTTTGGATATGCATAGGCAACTTTGCTTTTACCTTCACAGAACTAAAGACTTTAGGAAAGTTGACCAGTTATTTGTTTCCTTTTCTCCTAACAGGTTGGGCAAACCAGTATCCAAAGTTGCATTGGCCAAATGATTAACTGAATGCATTTCCCTTGCTTATGGTAAAGAATGTTTATCCTTGCCCAAGCCTCCTAGAGCTCATTCCACAAGGTCTAGGGCAGTTTCTCCAGCCTTTTGGTCAAGGGCTTCCTTAGATGGCATTTGTGCAGCTGCAACATGGGATAATTCAAATATCTTTACTGCTCATTATGAATTAGATTTGATTTCCAGGAACAGAGTGGCCTTTGGCACTGCATTACTCCAGAATATCCTTCCTTGAGGGCCTCCCAAGGTTACAGTAGCTGGAGACTCAGTCCCATCAGCTGAGGAATGAATAAAAAGGACAACATCAGATAAAAAGTTATGTACGCACGATAATGTTCCATCTGTGTTGTGCATTTTCATTCTTCCTCAACTTCACATCCACTTCCTTTACTCCTGTAAAGATCTAAGAGTTATACAGGAATCTTTGAGTTCTAGCTTCCTTTTTCCTTTCTATCTTTGTTAATTTCTGTAATAGATTGTCCTTTTATATCTTGGGGCAGCAAACTCGATTTGAGGTATATTAGGTTGGCAGGGCATTATGGGTAAAAGGAGGAGCTTGAGAGTTCTTGGTAGAAACAGCTGAGTGGGATCTGAGATGGAATGTTATGGTGAGTACATAACTTTTTTTTTTTATACAAGTCCTGCTTCCTTGGACTTGCTATATCTATCTATCTATCTATCTATCTATCTATATATATATATATATATATATATATATATATATATATATATATATATATATATATATATATGTATGTGTGTGTGTGTGTGTGTGTGTGTGTATAGCTATTGTGTCATAGTGAACACTGAGCTTGAGAAGCACAAAGCTTATTATGCTTCTGTTGATAGTTTGCCAGAAGGCGTGTCATATAAGGGAAATACAGAACTTTCTGAAGCAGGCAGGCAAACCACTGAGAAGCAGCACTCCATGGCAACTAATAAGGATCAGCTATCTCTAGGGGTTTAACAGTGCCAGATTCCTGACTCTGGGTCTAGAGAAGGTTTAAAAGAAGACCTATTACACATGAAAGATGGAGGCAGTCTAGAAAGTGTCTCTGAAACCTGGGAAAGGGATGGGAGCTGCTTTCCTTAAAAGAGAAACCTATGGAATTACCATGCCTCTGTAATAAATAACGTTGAAGGGAAAATACCATATGCATTTATTCTATTAGCCAACTTTGGGAAAAACCCTGTGTAATCAGTATGAGGGAATACTGAACCTGTGTTAATTGAAAAGAGATCAGCTTATAGAGTACTTTGTAAAGAACTTGTGCACTGCAAACTGGAGTTTGTGGATTTGTATATACAAGAGTACTTGCTAAGAAAATTGCTTGTTGATACAGGCTAGCAGTGCACTCACGACTGGGTTTTCATTCCTGTAATTCTCCTTAATTTTTGGAAGAAAGCACTTTTATGTTCATACCTGTAAATAAACCTCAACTTTAAACTGAAGAGCTGTTTCCAGCAACTGTTCTATTTATTTCAAGAACAGCTAATGTCTACACTAGTAGTAAGGCAAGCATAAGTACTGTTTTGTTAAAAACTATGAGATTTCAGTCTGCCTAAGTTAATGTTCTTCATTAGATGGAGTGTATCTTGACTAGGATACCATATATCCAGCTGGTCTACAAAAGCTTCAGCACCTTCCTGTCATGTGGTGCATCTAACGTACAGCCTAAGCATGAGACTACGTGCCAGTGCATGAGGAATGTAGTAGTGCAGAGATCTTCAGAACTTTCTTGCTTCCAGTCCATGAAGGAAGACTACATCTAGTGTTGCTTTCTGTCAACAACATGGTCTAAGCCAGTTACATTGTTATGGACAGATGAGTACTCAAATTACTGTATTTTGTGTCATGTAGGGGAGGGAAATGTGACTGTCATCGATAGATCCCTAACAAAGATAGTAATGTGAAAATGTTCAACACACACACTGCCTTACTGACATAGGGGTGCTAATGCTGTGCTACCCTCCATCTGGCAGTCTGTCAAAGGTCAGAACTTCTCCCACTGCTTGTCTGTGGGTGGAGAGGACCAATCAGCTGCCAGAGGTAGGATATTTCTTCACAGCTACAGACCAAAGCTCTTCTTTTTTTCCCCTAAATCCATTGGAGAGAAGGCTGTCTAACACTTCTACTCTCTGTCTTACTTCATCTTTGGATCTCAAGTAAGAAACCCTTGTTTTTTTAATTCCCCCTGCGCCATTTTCTATCAGTGTTTGAACTGTGTAGAATGTTGATTAATTTGTCTGTCTCTTAAAAAAAGTATATGTGTACTTTTTTTCTATTACGGTATAGATTATACTATGTATATTAAGTTGGTTACTAGTTTCTGTGAGGCTTAAAACCATTTCTGAGTGTTTTGTGGTCTTTGATGAATGCTAGAGAGAGTTCTTGCACTGGGGCCATTTTAGTGCAGTTCTGTCATTGCCTCATGCTGCCATAATCACAAGCAAATTGCTGCTGTTATTTCAGTTGATTTAAGGCTTTGTGATGTGAAGTTGTTCAATCTCGCCTTCATTCTGACTGATGGGTTCAGAGCCGATCCTTGGCTCCGAGTCGGCCAAATTGCAAAGCTCGAGATCTCTTACAGCTCGAGGCCGAAACCCTATCCCACAATGCACCTCTACCTTCCCCAGATGTAGTTTGCCGCTGCAACAGATTGTGTGTTTTTCTACAGCTCAGGCCGTTGTTACAGATAAGTCTGTTCTTTTTGTAGTTTTGGACAGTTTTCAGGAAGTTTTTCTGTATTTTCTTAAGGATAGGCTATCCTTTGTTAAGGTTTTCCTTTTGGGACTAGTTTTTTGGGCTAGTTGAGAGCAAAGTTGACTGAACTTGTGCTTCCTTTTGATGATTAGGCCCTGTTGGTGCCTTGTTAATTCTCCCTATCCCGTTTAGCTGAAGTTTGGCTTTCATTAGTTTTTTTCTATATACTCTATAGCCGGTTAGGCTTCGTTTTGTTTGCAAAAGCTAGTCTCTTTAGCCAAGTGGCTTGTTTGTGTTATTGTTAACTTAGCCAGTCAGGCTTATTTCCTTTACCAGGCTTTCTTCAACTGAGATTTATTCTGTGTGATATTGCTGGAAGGATATAATATTGCTTTTTCTTGGGGGTTGCTACTAGGTGTTTGTTGGCATAATGTCTGAAAAGACTAAATCAAGGTTTAAAAAGTGCCCTAAATGAAATCCATAAAATGTCTATCACAGATGGTCATACCACCTGTGTTTATTGTTTGGGAGAGGTTCATCTCCAGGAAGTTTGTTCCATTTGCCATGGGTTCAGTGCCAGGGTCTTGGCTGAGTGGAAGAGAAAGCTTGTTGAGCGCGGACTTATCAAGTCTGCCTTTCAATCAGACTTGGACACTGCTTCTCCAGGGAAACCAAAACCTTTGTCAAAACCATCAACTTCTGCTTCATCTGCAAGTTCAGATCCGAAGGGCTCTTCAGCTCCGAAGGTTTCAAAAAAGGTACCTGCCTCGGTTCCACAGTCCTTGGATCCGTCGGTACAGGTAGTTAGTCAGAGCCAGTCCCCAGTTTTGGAACCGGTCTCTTAGACTTTACAATCTCCAATTCTAGATTCACCGGCTCCTTCTGTAGCTTCCTCTCGAGCTTCCAGACTGTCAGATTTGGACGTGGATCGTGTGGTACGGAGACTTTTACAGAATCCAGCGCTGGCAAAAATTATGTCAGCTTCGACTCAGGCAGCTTTGGAGCTGACAACATCAGCTCCTTTGATTTCTGCTCCTCCTCCAACTCGAATCGAGACATCGGAGCCAGAGGGAGCCGTTCAGTCATTTGTGGAACTGTTGGTGCCGACATTCACCTCAGACCTGTCAGTACCAACAACCCTGATGTCTTCTGCTCCAGTGGCAGACTCTGGGAGCCGACATTCCCCCATCAGCTCCAGGGAGGGGAGTCAAACTGATGCGTTAGTTCCAACTCTTCCTCTTGGGGCCTCAGTGCGAATGAGCTCAGCTCCGACCTCTGGCTCGGGGCCTGTGGTCCTGGTGCGGGAGGAGTCATCAGTGTCTTCGGACCCGATTACTTCCTCGCACCAGAGCCATGGTGCCTTCAATGCCATGAGGAGGGCTTTGTCACCCCAGACAGCCACAACCTCTAAAATGGCCACCTCTTCCCAGAAAGCGCCGGAATCTTCTCTGTCACTGCAGACCCACTGTAAGTGTAGAGAACTGGAGGCTTAGGAAGCCCCATTGGGGGAACCCTGCTCTTCTGAGACCTCCCCAGAAGTTCCCACTGAGGAGGTCCCTTGGAAGAGGCTATGTAAGAGGAGACATTTACATTTCCCACAGGAACCCATCACATCTGTCACCAATTTGGAGGAATCAGAAGGGTCCCTTAAGTCCCCCTGTGAGGTATCCCCTTTGTGGATATCCTAGAGATCCTTAAGCAGAGGGGTGACTGGCAGCCCCTTAACCCTACTGAGGACAAATTGGTGCTCCTGAAGGCTTTTGGGTCTCAACCCTCCACCTCTTGGGTTTCTCCACCCTTCGTTAAGTTGATGGACCTTTTATAACGACGGGTGTGTGAGTCACCAGATACTATGGAGCCCGTTCCTAGGAGGTCCAACAAATATATCTCAGCTCCTCATGACAAACCTTTTTTATCCAAACCAATATCTGTTGATGCCATGGTGGTTGCAGCAGCCACTAAGAAAGAGATGTCAGAGACCTCTACGTCTGTCCATCCTCCTAATAGGGAATATAGGATTATGGACAGATATGGCAAGCGCATGTTCAGTTCTACGACCTTTGCTCTTCGGTCCTTGAACTTTCTAACCCACTTCACAAGGCTTCAAAGAGATCTCCTGAAAGAGTTGGGAGATACTCTCCAGGGTGCAGTAGCCAATACAGTGGTGGACAAAGTGATGTCTCAGCTTGCTACCCTCAATTCTATCATTAACTCTTCCATACGCCTCATATATTACACAGCTGATGGGACGAGTAGGGCAGCGGGTACAGGAATAGCTCTTCGGAGACATTCTTGGATGCGCTTATGTTCCTTTGCAGAACCTTTCAAGTCATCCTTTGTGAATGTCCCATTCGATGGTTCTTCCCTTTTCAGACGAAACGTTAAAGAGACCCTCACCAGATGTGAGCAAAATGGAAAGACTCTATCTGCCATAGGAGTCCATTTTTCCACCCCTACTAGATCTTATCCTAGAGGTCAATGGGGAGGGAAAATGTGGTTCTGCAAAGCCCAAGGAGCCTTTTCGAACTCACGAGGGGAAGCCTCCTTCAAGGGCAGAGGAGGGGGCAATGATGGAAGACGACACCTATGTGGCTGAGGGGATCCACAAAACCAGGGCGACAGGGATCAGTTCCTTGGCAAGCCCTACCAGTGCTCCTGAAAGGATGCCTGACAGTCCTGCTCTGGAGGCAGTCGGGAGACATTTATCTTTGTACCTAGGCGCCTGGCTCAAAATTTCAAAAGACAGATGCGTACAAAATGTTATATCCAGAGGTTATTTCATCTCCTTTCATACTCACCCCAAGCCAACAAAAGGAATCCCGGATGTTCCACCCAGTCTGCGGGATGTTGCCACAATAGAGGTTCAAAAACTATTAGAAAAAAGAGTCATCCAACCAGTCCCAGCAGACCAGCAAGGATCCCGAACTTACTCAAGATTATTTTTAGTGCCAAAGAAAACAGGGGCCTGGAGACCAAATTTGGACCTCAGCAGACTCAACAAGTATGTAGAAAAGAGAAAGTTCCGGGTGGTCATGCTTCAGTCTATACTCCCGTTCCTAGGGAAAGATGGTTGGATGTGCTCAATAGATCTTTAGGATGTGTACTACCATATCAAAATGGCCAGGCCATCCAGAGATCACCTGCGCTTCAGACTGAGAGCCATTCATTTCCAGCTTTGGGCCCTGCCCTTCAGTCTCACTACAGCCCCCAGAGTGTTCACCAAATGTATGGCAGTGGTCATGGCTCACTTGAGACATTAAGGAATCTGGGTGTTTCCATATTTGGATGACTGGCTCCTCACTGCACCCACCAGGCATCAGCTTATTTGGGCAAGGGACACTACCTTACATCTTTGTTTTCAACTGGGCATCACGATAAATTCAGAAATGTCTGCTTTATTTCCGTTGCAGCATACAGTGTTTAGAGGTGCAGACTTAGACACAGTCAACATGTCTTTAAAACTTCCTTCAGAAAGAGTGCTTGTCCTACGACATCAGATTGTAGATCTCCTTTCAAAACACGAGTACCAGCATCGCAGATTCTCAAGCTGCTGGGCACCATGGCAGCAGCTATCATTGCAATACCCCTGGCGAGATCTCACATGCGCATTCTTCAGTGGCTGCTATTCACACAGTGGACTTTTCAGGACTTACCAATGAATCACCCAGTTCTGATAACCAACTTTTGCAAGGACGATCTTTGATGGGGGCTAACGTCCGAATCGGTGACCATGGGATGTCCCTTTGTCCTTCCAGTTCCAGTTGCGACAGTGACCACGGATGCCTTCCTGATCTGGTGGGGGGGGCATTATCAGGGATGGACAGCCCAAGGTACTTGGCAGCTACACAAGGCTCATTTGCACATAAACGTCCTAGAGATGAGAGTGGTTCTCTTAGCGTTGCAGTCCTTTCAAGACTCTCTTCCTCTGGGTTCAATTGCAATCCAGTCAGACAACATGTCCATAGTCTGGTATGTAAACAAACAGGGCAGAACCAGATCTTATCCCCTATGTTGAGAGGCCCTCAGAGTATGGAAATGAGCAGAGTCCTCCCAGTGCATTCTGATAGCAATGCACATCCTGGGGAAATCCAATGTAATAGCAGACAAATTCAGCAGAGCAATTCTGTTGACTCGAGTGATCCCTCAAGAACGAAGTGGTGGAGATGATTTTCCGCAGATGGGACCAGCCTTACTGTGACCTCTTTGCGTCTCCCACAAACACCAAATGCAGCAACTACAACTACTTTGCCCTGATCCCTCAACAGGGACAGTCCCTAAGGGAAGTGCTCGTACATGATTGGCCTCCGGGACTCCTTTATGCATCCCCTCCCTTTCCACTGATTCCCAAAGTTTTGCCAAAAGCCAGTTTTCTGGGCAGGAAACTTATCTTAATAGCCCCATATTGGCCTCGTCAAATCTGGTTCCCCTTTCTGAAGCCTCATTTAGTAGAAGAACCTTGGATCCTGGACCCAGTGCCAGATCTTCTGACCCACTTATCAGGAACTTTTCAGTCCATCAACCTGACAGCTTGGCTGCTCCACTTCCCAGAATAGCCAGGTTCCAAAATTTATCTAAGGAAGCTCAACATATCCTTTTGTCTTTTCATAAGTCGTCCACCAGGAAACTATACCTCAGTAAGTGGAAGAGGTTTTCAGTCTGGGCTCAACAGAATAATATTGACCCCTTTCTAGCCTCCATTTCGGATATCTTAGAGTTTCTGACTAAACTGAAGCAGCAATCATCCAGGTACAACTCGCTGCTATATCTAATTTCCACATAGGTGAATCGGGAAATGGTATTATGTCCCACAAGATGGCAAAGACTTTCTTGAAGGGTACTATGCATCTGAAACCTCCCATTAGATCACCTACTGCTCCATGGAATTTGAATTTAGTCCTATCCAAGATTATTCCCCGCCATTTGAACCCGCTTCTTCCTGTGAGCTGAAATATCTTTCTTGGAAGACCATTTTCTTGGTGGCCATTATATCTGCGTGCAGAATTTCGGAATGACAAGCCCTTTCAGCTAAGGACCCATATCTAATATTCCACTAAGATAGGGTTTCCCTCAGGACAAACCCTTCTTTTTTACCAAAAGTTTGTTCAGAGTTCACCCTTAATCAGACAATTGAATTACCCGTCTTCTGTCCCAATCACACAAATCAATTGGAATATATGCTTCACAAGCTTGACATCCATAGACAACTTCGGTTTTATTTAGACAGGACAAAAGACCATAGAAGAACTGATCAGT
The DNA here is from genome assembly GCF_019279795.1 of Protopterus annectens. NCBI lineage: Eukaryota > Metazoa > Chordata > Ceratodontiformes > Protopteridae > Protopterus > Protopterus annectens. The sequence goes on along the minus strand of NC_056731.1, from coordinate 1,564,270,674 downwards.
TGTTCGTCTCCTTCTTAGATTCCAGGAAAGGTGCAGCAGTTTCTAAATCTACTTTATCTAAATGGCTTCCTGATTGTATATCCTTTATATACCACAAGGCAGATGGTTCTTTAGGCAGCAAAGTCAAGGCTCATTCAACCAGAGCTGTTTCTACGTCCATAGCCTTTTTGGCCAGGCTACCTATTGACTCTATTTGTGCAGCTGCCACGTGGTCAAGGCCACATACCTTCATAACTCATTACAAAGTAGACAAGGCCTCTAGGGACAGGGCTTCATTTGGTTCTGCTGTCCTTAGACAGGTACTCCAGTGAGCCACCTAAGATTGTGGTGCTGGGGACGCTACCCATCAGTCAGAATGAAGGCGAGATTGAACAACTTCACATAAAGAAGTTATGTACCTACCATAACATTCCATGTGAGTTATTCTTCTCGCCTTCATTCTTACGACCCCCCCCCACCTACCCCCATCCAATGTCTGGAAGTTCGAGAGAGGCTCTACGTTGGTTTTGGTTCTTCTGAGGAGTTTCCTCTCACCAATTGTCCGTAGGATTTCCTTTGAAATCTGGTTTTCATTTACCACTAGTTGGCAGCAAACAAGATCTGGGGAACGTAGAGGTACATTGTGGGATAGGGTTTCAGCCTCGAGCTGTTAGAGACCTCAAGCTTTGCAATTTGGGTGACTCGGAGCTGAGGATTGGCTCCGAACCCATCAGTCAGAATGAAGGCCAGAAGAACAACTCACATGGAACGTTATGGTAAGTACATAACTTCTTTTTTTACTGTATTTTTCTTAAGTATACAAGTGAATTGTGTTATATGATGACATTTTAAATTAATTTTTCATTTAAATCACAATTTTGGTGCTATTTTATTTCTGACAGGATTTTTGCTTAAGTTTGCTTTCTCTTCTTTGTCTAAGGATAATTTAGGCTGTTTTTATTTGTATGGAGCTGAAATTAGCCATGTTTATTTATTTATTTTTATCATATGCAGCCATGCTTAGTGTTGGACTTCTTAGATTATTGGCTTTTCATTCAGTGCAGTATTCTATTAGTTTTTCTATAGAAATAGTATTTTCACAGTTATTTAAAGGGTAAATATTTGGGTTTTGTACCTTGGGATACTGGGCTTATTGTTTTACCAGTAGTTGGTTATGACCTGGGTAGTTTTTTACTCCCTGTCTTGATGGACTGTTGCTACTGCTCCTCACCACCTTCACCATCTACCCCATCTGCACCTAAAAAACATAAAAATAAAGCAAAAAATATGACTCACCTATGGATTGTGACTCAGCAGTAGCCTCAGCCAAAGGCATGCTATTGGACCATTCACATTCTTTTACGTCCAGGTCCCACAACTGTGTGTGGCACAAGAGTCCGACATATCCTCTTTGACTATACCAGACTAGTTCAAGTGTGGGAGAATCAAACTCTGTAGTTGCAGGGGAAGTCAGGGGTGCAGAATCCATTGCTAGGGGTGATAATTTCCCTCCATGGATTCCACATCCAGTGTAGTGCATGCTAAAAAGAAACAGACCTATCAAGGTGGTAGGGCAGCAGTCCATGGTTTCTCACCAGAAACGGTGGCTATGGCTACAGCCATTATTCTGGCAGTTGATTACAGGGTGCATAATGCAGTTATTAACACTGGCACTTCTACCTCAGGTTATTCATGTAAGGATCCTGATTTTGATGGGGATCATGAGTCTGAGAGTTCTGACCTATCCAAGTCGAATCAATCGGTTTTCTCTGATGATGAACAGGTCCAGGAAACAAAACTGATGTTTTCTTTTTCACAGTTTTGACTAGATTTAGGGATGTATTTAATTGGGAGCAATCTCTGCTGCCCCTGAGACTGGCAGAGTAAATGATATTTTGGAGGATGAGGTACCGGTCATAGAGTCCCTTCCTCCAGTGATCCCAGCACTGCAGGATGCTTTCTAGAAAGATTGTAATTCTCCTGTGCTTATTTAAGTTGTCTCTAAAAAGCATTTAAGAAACTCAGAGTATCTTCTGACATGATGGATCTGCAAGCCCCTTTGTCTGCAGACCCTGCTTCTGTGTCCCCAGCTACCATTCCTAATAAAAAGACCATGTTGTCCTCAAATCCAGTCCCTCAGGATAAACTAGGTAAGTGGTTAGAACCTCAAGGAAAGAAGCTGGCACAATCCAGCACAGTAGAATCTAAAATATTTAACTAGCACTGTTTTATGTGGAGGCTTGTGTTCAGATAAATGTATTGTTGGGAAGAGTTTACTGCACCATTGCCTGTTGAGCAAAACATCTGTGTCAAGGATATTATTTCCAATATTTCTGTGGTGTCAAAACACACATTAAGGATTATTTTGGAGGGGGCTGACACTATTTTTGTAATTGAATTTTGTCTGTGGTCTGAAGGAGATAAGCTTGGTTGTATGGCTAGAATTTCTCTGATGAGTTAAAAAATGAGATTGTGAATGCTTCTATTGAGTCTGATTGCGTTGTTTTGTACAGCAGCTAATCAGACCCTTAAATGAGAACCACACCCATGGACTGTAAAAATGCATTTATTTCATCATGTCTTGAGGTTTCCTACATTTTAACACCACTTTTGGACTCTCTATACTTTTTTTATATTTTTAAATGTAATTCCAGAGTCTGCCCACATGGGGTCCAGCATCTTGATTTTTGTAGTCTACCTCAAGGTATCCCACAATGCAGTGTTTGGCTTTAAAATATTACATCATAGCCCCTAAGCTCCTGTCAGTGTATTGACTTTACATGTGTTTTTACAAATACCCTGCTTTCTTTTAGTCAGTCATGTTTAATTACCATTTCTTCTTCTTGCATCTCTATCTGAAGTGTCCAGTTTTCATTCTTTTGTTATGTGTGTTGTAGTCCTTAAACTCATTTCCCTTCCCTCTCAACACCTCCCCTTCATATCTGTCAAAGTGGCAAAGGTAATTTGAGATGTTTGCTGCTGTGATTGGTAGCTCACAGCAGGAGACAAACTCCATTTACTGTTGCTTTGTACTATCTACCTAGTTACAGTGGGACACTTATTTTTGCTGCACCATAGCCTCTTTCTGTCCTCAAATTTTAATCCTTACTATTTACTAATTGGTAACATATTGTTTGGTAAACCTTCCATGACACCTAACCTCATGCTTCCCACTGCTCCCTCTCCCAAACACATTCCACCGCACTTCTATCTCTGGTTCTTCATCACTGCCTCCCCCATATAATCCAGAATATTATTTAAATATTTCTGACATTGTTGTATTATTCTTCAAATGCAGGGATATGAGCCTGAATGTCTTTATAATAAAACATTTTACTTTCATTGTAATAAGTGATATGGGAGCTTTAAGAAACACCAGCACTAGTATCTTGGAATTAAAAAGGGAAGGAAATAAATGTATTTACATAAACACAATAAATAGTAATATTTCAGATGGATTTATAAAGAGGAATGAAAAACTGGTGATTGGAATGCAAAACAAAGCAGTGAAGGGGGGCTGCATATTGAGTTACAATGTGTGAAAAATAAACCAGAGAAGATGAATTAACAATGATTTACTGGTTTAAGAAAATCACTGCAAACAACTTGGATAAATCCTTCAGTTGCAAGAGACAAAATACAGGTTGCATGTACAGACAACAGGGTCTTTATTAGAACATTGAAGTTTCAGGTCTTCGAATGTTCTAATATCGACACCTAGTAACCAAAAACCAGTAAGACCGAAAATTTAGAACATCAAATTTTTTCCTAGGGAAAAAATTTGCTTTTCCAAAACACATACACACAACAGAAACACACCAAACACACAGCAATCCACACACATACACCTAAAATCTTACATCTAAACCTACACTAAACTGCACATACACCACTATCTACCCACTTACCTTAACCGAAACCCTAACCCTAAGGTCCGTCACTATCGCACACACACCTCACCTGTGCCCTAACCCTAACTCACCTATCCCACCCTAACTCTCATGTCCAAACATTCGCACACTTACCTGACCCGCACCCTAACCCTAACTCACCAATTGCACCCTAACCCTCACGTCCACACAATCGCACACTTACCTAAACCCGACCGTAACTTTCCACCGCAGAGCTGAAAATAGCGAAGTGACAATAATGGACAACCGAATTCTTTCCCTAGGAAAGAATTCGGTTATCTAAAAATTCACTATTTTCAACTTTCAGTTACTAGGTGTCGATATTAGAACATTCGAAGACCTGACACTTTGATATTCTAATATAGACCCCAGACAACATACAATAAGAGTTAAATAGCCCAAGACCATGCATCTCAAATGTCCCTGATTTTGCAGAATGCTCATGATTTTTTAATCTTACTTTTGATCTGTCTCTCATAACGTCTCAGGTAATCAATTCTGACAACTATTAAGTCAATAATGTGATAGTTTATAGTTGCATTACTGTTGTTTAGAAAATGCACGTTGATGCAAAAAGTCTTATTTTAAGTGTGTAACAATGCTATATAAAACCAAATGTTTTATTTTTTTACGGTCTTTGTGACACATGTATTTAAGAATTTTGCTTTCTCAGGAATCCCTGAAGAAGGAAGTTAGAAGGTTTGCCAAACATGTTTTACCAGTTAGTAGGTATAAATTATTAAAATTTGAAGGCAGAAAAAAGATATGGTGCAGAAAAAATAAGTGTCCCACTGTAAGTAGGTGGATGGTACAAGACAACAGTACATGAACTTTGTATCCTAATATGAGCTTTCAATCACAGCAGGAAACAGCTCAAATTACATTTGCCACTTTGATAGATACGAAGGGGAGGTGTTTAGGGGGAGGGTAGATGAGTTTAAGGACTACAACCAGGCATAACATAAGAATTAAAACTGGCCATTTTAGAAAGTAAAAGCAGTAACAGGCAACAGGCACTGAGAATACCGTTCTGTGTGATTATCTCTGTTCATCTTTAAGTATTCATTGAAAAGCAAGAAATGGTAATTAAACCTGACTGACTAAAAGAAAGCAGGGTATATGTGAAAACACAAGTAAAGTCAATGCAGTGACAGGAGCTTAGGGGCTATGATACAATATTTTAAAGCCAAACACTGGATTGTGGGATACCTAAAGGTAGACCTAAAAATCAAGATGCCAGAACCCATGTGGGTAGACTCTGGAATTACATTTAAAATATAAAAAAAGGTATACAGAGTCCAAAAGTACTGTTAAAATATAAGCAACATCAAGACATGATAAATAAACATGTTTTCTTTTAGTCTGTGGATGCGGTTCTTCCTTAAACACTGGGATAACAAAGCTAAATTGATGCAATATGTGTTGAAAATGTTTCATGTTCCCAAGTTCTCCATTAAGCAGGATAACGTTTGGTAGCCACTTAAACATAAACCCCAATGTAGCAAGAACCAAGTCAATAAAAGGAAATATCAGGACAAGCAACAACAGGAGACCCTTTCCCAAAAATAGATAACCCCCCTCCCAATTTTTCACTATGCCGACATGAGGCACCCATCTTTTCCAACCCCCCTGTCAGCTGCTCTGTCTCTAAAATTGTACCTCAAGAAGATACACAACACCCCCCCAAAGAGGAATGTACCTCTTTTAGTGTGTTTTCACAGTCTCCAAAAAGGACACTCCTTTCAAAGACAATTGCACACATACCCCCCCACACACAATACACGCACACACTGTTTGCAGGATTTAAACCGCTACCTAACTATGTTATGATAGTAGAGAGAGATATGTACTAACATGGCACGCTATTTGCTTTACTGGCTGGTTCCCATTCTCCTGCAGTATTTGTAGGATGGTGACATCATCATACTTTCCAAAGAGTAATGTACCTCTTTTAGTGTGTTTTCACAGTCTCCAAAAAGGACACTCCTTTCAAAGACAATTGAACACATACGCACAACCCCCCCTACACATACACACACACACACACACACCCACACTGGCTGGTTTCCCTTCTCCTGCAGTATTTGTAGGATGGTGACATCATCAGACTTTCCAAAGAGGAATGTACCTCCATTACTGAGATTTCCCAGTCTCCAAAAAGGGAACACATCTCAAAGGAAACTGCACACATACACACACACACACACACACACACACACACAGTTTGCAGGATTCAAACCCCTACCTAACTATGTTATGATACTGGAAAGAGATGCATTAACACGGTGCGCTATTTGCTTTACTGGCTGGTTTTCCTTCTCCTGCTGTATTTATAGGATGGTGACATCATCAGACTGGACATGGTGATGTGTGTACACTTTGTTTTATGCCATTCCAGGAATGGTCCATGTGGGTCAGCAGGTGTCAACAGCTTGAACATGACTTCAGTATCCTTACCTTGTGTGATCTATCTGTGGACACATTGACATTATGTCATATGTCAACACATATTTATGCACAGTTTCTTGGTTTTGTGGATACTACATGTGTCTGGGATGTTGATAAAGGGCTATTCAAAGTCTATGTGACACATGTGTAGATGTGTTCATTGATGTATGTCCTGGGTGGCTGCCTTGCAAACAGTCTAGCATGTTTGGGAACCATGATCCGCACATGAACATACCACAGTTGGTAGGGTTGTGTGTGTGTCAGCTTCCAATAGCTCTGTTTATGGCTGCAACCATGATGGACTCCATGACCTTACAGATCAGACCTCATTGCCGTACTGGACTTGACTTCCCATGGTGTTTTGTGCACCAACACTTGTGGGGAGTGCCATATGTAGCTGTGACACATTCAACGGTTCCACATCCTGTGTAGGGGGTGCAGCTCAGCTGACTGTTCAGGTGCATGATCTGTTTGCTCTGTAGTTTGTGCATGACACATACTGGGAATCAATGCATTCCACCTGCTGCCATGCTTTTGGCAGTGGGGGTAGCTGCTCATCCATTCTACATGTGATATCTCCTGGTATGATGATGTGGACTATTGTCAGTGGGGGATGGGTATGTACATATGGGCCTGTCTCTCATGATGTCGGCATTGACACTCAGGTACAGTTGGCCCTGACTCAGGACATATATTGGTGTACACTGATATTTATGACATAGCTGAAGGAGGTGTCATGATTCAGTCTGGACTCCTTCTCAGCTCCTCTTTACAAAACACTAATGAACATGAGCACTAATCCCTGTTATACTCTTTTACATGCTTAACATCCTACTGATCCTTTGTGATCAGGCTACAGAGTATGTCATGATAATATCCTGGCATGTCCAGGGGTCAGTTTTGTGTGTACTCTTCAGTCCAGCTGGTGGATATTGTGATATTGACACAATGTCACATCTGCCTCATGTACACAGACAACCCTCTCCTCCTCCCGACAAACTCAGATATATGTGTGAGATGCACCTATATAGACATACAGGGAGCTGAACTCTCTCAACCTATGACTGGCAGAGTCTATCAGGTGGTGAAGGTAACCACACACACCACATATCAGTCTCACATATCCTCTAGCAACAGCACTCAAACCACATTAGCACACACTGACATACTCGGATGCTGTAAATGTACTCTACCTAAGCAGCAGAGACCTCCAAAGCAGACACACACACACACCTGCTACCCCACTACAATACCCACATATCACAAAGTTCACAATGTCAGTTTGCCTCACAGTCACTGCCCTTCGGGCTGAACAACACACCTAATGTAATAGGTGACACTTATGTTCAGACACACTGATGTACCACTCACCAGCCCTGACAAGGGAATAGTCACTTTGGGCTGTCTGTTGGGTGCCAGGATCTGCCGCATAACACAGGCAGTCAGGTCCCTCCAAAGCAAATACAAGACTGGCACCATCATTGTCCATGCTGGTGTGTGTAACCTCAGACGTTACTCCCTGAACCACATGACATGATACATGGAGGTACACGCTGATCATGTAGCCTAGGCCAGTATGACCCTGACCTTGTCTAGCATCTTACACCCACCAATTATGATGTCACAGTATACGGACACACATATCACATTTAACAGTTGGCTAACAAATTTGTTTCATTCATAGGGGATACAGTGTCTTTCAGCGTATGGTGACATGCTCAACATGCCAAGTAGCTTCACTATGGACAGCTTACACCTGTCACCCTTGGACTTTGGTATGCTGGCTAAGGCTCTTGCTACCACCAGAGTGCCTTTTTTAAGCAGGGCTCAGAAGACAAACCACCTCCATAGACATTACAGGTTAAATGAAACTAAGGGATGTTAAGTTGTCAATCTCGCCTTCATTCTTGCTTGATGGGTTCGGAGCCGATCCCTCGGTTCTGACTCGGCACTTGCTAAGCTCGAGAGTCTCTTTTACCAGCTCGAGGCAGCCCCATATCCCATGATGCAAGGCGGTAAGTACCCAGATCTCGTTTGGGGCTTAGGAGGTCTTCTTTTTGCCAGCTCCTGGTAAGTTGTTCACTTTTGTGAGATTTAAGCCCCTTTTAGTTAAAAAAACTTTTATTGATAGTTTTAAGTTTATTTTGTACCTTTTCTGACAGAAATTCCCTGTCTCCTTTAATTTTTTGTTAGTCAATCCTTTCCCTATCCCATCCCCCCCCTGTTAGGGTGTGTGTGTTGGTTTTATAGAATACCTTTTGGTATTTTATTTAAGTTAATTTTGACTGGTGTGTGTGTGTGTGTTTTTCAGCACCATGTCAAAGGAGAGGGTCTCAGGTTTTAAGAAGTGTGACTCGTGCTGTCAGAAGATGTCTCTGACAGACGGTCACACTTCTTGCCTGTACTGTCTGGGCCCTCTTCACCTGCAGGACTCCTGTGCTATTTGTCACTCCTTCAGCCAGAGAGTCCTGCAGGAGAGACAGAATAAACTGATTCTTAGGGGCCTTCTTGCGGAGGGCTTTCCGGCTAAGTCGGCTCCACCAAAATCAGCAAAATCTTCCAAGGCCCAGGCTTCTGTATCTAAGCCTGCGGCCTCGCCCGACTTTCGTACTGAGTCGACATCGGCTGGAGCCGATTCTGGCACCGATGGCTATCGGTGCCGAATCTGTATTGACCGCCGATGTCGGCTCCGATCGGTTCCGACACCCATGTGGCACAGGCATCGGTGTCGGTCTCGACACCGCCACTTTGGTGGCTGTATCGGCTCCGGCTGGAGCCGATACGGCTCCGACAGGATCTATAGTATCGGCTCCGATGGCTCATTCCAGGAAGAGGTCGAGGTCTCCTTCCTTGGAGCCGATACTTTCGGCTCGGCTTCACCTCTTCTATCGGGAGCCACATGAGGCCGATCTTCAAGGTCATCCAGGTTGTCAGATCATGACCTAGAGAGTGGTCAGTAGATTACTCAAGTCACAGGTACTGGCCCAAATGTTACACAGTCCGTCTCAACAGGCGACTGTTGGTCCACACCCGTTACAGTTCCTCCTTCAACTCTACCCCAGAGCTTGGAGTTGGAGTCTTCGAATGGTTACTGCTACGGCTGGAGGACGGATACCCCTTCTGTTCCTTCAGCCTCTACTCTTATCTCCTCTTGAGACCTTCCTTAGAGGTTCGGTGGTCGGGCTTCCATGGTCTCCTCCGAGGGGTGAGTGGCATCGGACCCTTGTCGAACCGCTCTTCCATTGGAGCCTCGGCCTTGGTGAGCTCGGCTCCGACATCTGCCTGGAGACTTCCCTTCGGTGGTCCCTGGGTTCCTAGCTCTTGGGCGGGTTCTCTCGGACCTGCCTGGGAGGAGCATTCGAGGTGATGAAGAGTGTACCGGCCACTGGTATCAGTCAGCAGTCTGTTCCGTAGCTCCTCCTCTATAGTACCTGTTGACATCTCTGCCACTTCTCTTGCTACAGGACCCAGAGATCCTCTGCCTCAGGTTTCCCCATTGAATTTCCCCTCTTCCGAGGATTCTCCTGATGTTTGGAGATCCTCCTAGGAAGAGGACTTGTAAGAGGAAGCATGTAGACTCCCGAGTCTGTCACTTGGATACTGACTTTGATGAGTCAGAGGGATCCCTAGATCCCCTCTGAGGATGTCTCCTTCTCAGACATCCTTGAACTTCTGAAACAGAGGAAACTGGCCCACCAACAATCCCTCTGAGGATGAGTCAGTATACCTAGAGGCGTTTGGATCTCGGCCCTCCACCTCCTGGGTGTCTCCGCCTTCGACCCCTTATGCAGGTTATTGCCAGCTCCTGACTCTGTAGAGCCAGTCCCTAGGAGGCCTTCAAAATTTATCACTGCCCAGTGACAAACAATTCCTTACCAAGGGTGTCCCTGCTGATGCCATGGTGGTGGCTGCGCCACCAAAAGGAACTGCAGATCCTTCCGTGCCGTCCATCCTCCTAATAAGGACTCTAGGACCATGGATAGATACGGTAGCGGATGTTTTCCTCAGCGACCTTTGCTATGCGTCGCTGAATTATCTATGTCACTTCACCAGACTCCAGAGATATCCTGAAGGAGCTGGGAGAAGTAGTTCAGGATCCTACAGCTGCAGGGGCTCAAGAAAAATTGCTTCGCAGCTAGGAACCCTCAATTCCATTACTAACTCCTCCATGCGGCTAATATCTTATGCTGCGGATGGAGGCAGTAGAGCCGCAGGCACAGGTGTGGCTCTTAGGCGCCAAGCCTGGATGCGGCTATGTGATTTTGGATCCCTTTAAAGCGTCCTTCACAAATTCTCCCTTTGATGGGTCAGCTTTGTTTGGCCCTCAGGTGAAGGAAACCTTGACCAGGTGCGAGCAGGACGGCAAGACTCTTTCTGCTGTTGGAGTCCGTTTTCCACCCCTTCTAGGCCTTATCCCAAAGGACAGAAGGGTGGGAAGATGTGGTTCCGTAAATCCCAAGGAGTCACGGATTCACGTGGTCAGTTTACCCCTAGAGGCAGAGGGGTAACAACAACAGACGCTCTAGAGGCAGAGGGGTCCAAGAACCAGGGAAACAGGGAGCCTCTCTCTGACAAGCCCTTTCAGCATCCCTGAGGTGTTGCCCGGCTGTCCCTCCTTGGAGGCAGTCGGGAAGATTATCACTGTACCCAGAAGCCTGGCATTCCCTCACTCAAGACAGATGGGTACAGTCGATCATATCCAAGGGTTACATAATTCCTTTCGAGGAAAGTCCCTTCCCTCAAGTTCCCTTCCAGATGTACCACCCGGTCTAAGGGAGATTGCAGAGTCAGAAATCGCAAAACTACTGCAAAAGAGCCATTCAGCCAGTTACAATAGACCATTCAGAGCCGGAATCTACTCAAGGTTCTTTTGGTCCCCAAAAGATGGGAGACTGGAGACCAATATTGGATCTCAGCAGACTCAACAAGTCTGTCAGGAAGACAAGATTCGAATGGTCACTCTTCAGTCAATTCTGCCCTTCTTACAGAAGGACAACTGGATGTGCTCAATAGATCTTCAGGATGCGTACTATCACATCAAAATTCACAGACGCTCCAGGAGATTTCTCCGCTGGCTGGGGTCCAGTCATTTCCAGTTCAGAGCCCTGCCCTTTGGTCTCACTACAGCCCCAGAGTGTTCACCAAATGCATGGCAGTGGTCACGGCTCACCTGAGACGTCAAGGATTCCAGGTGTTTCCGTATCCTGACGACTGGCTCCTGTCAGCCACCACCAGGCATCAGCTTATACAAGCCAGGGATTACACAATAGACCTTTGTTCTCATTTAGACATCTCAATCAACTTCGAAAAGTCATCCTTATCGCCCTGCCAGTCTATTACCTTCATAGGCAAACTTAAACACTGTTCGGATGTCAGCTACCCTTACAGAACAAAGAGTTTCAGACATTCAGTCTCATGTCAGGATCATTCTGGCCAGCAAGAAAATACAGGCCAGAATGGTTCTAAAGGTATTAGGTCTCATGGCTGCGGCCATTACTCTTCTTCCCCTGGCTCGATTCTACATGCGCCTTCTTCAGTGGATGCTGTTCACACAGTGGTCATACCAGCAACTTTCAGTGCGTCACCAGATTCTGGTGACACAGACATGCAAAGAGCATCTTGCTTGGTGGATCACATCGTCTCAGGTTCACCAAGGCAGGTGCTTTGTACCTCCGTCCCCGATAGCCACTGTCACCACGGATGCCTCCCTGATCGGGTGGGGGGGTCATTATCAGGGCAGGATGGTTCATGGGTAGCATCTGCACATAAATGTCCTGGAGATGAGAGCAGTGCTTTTAACGTTGCAAGCCCTCAACGACTTTCTTCCCGTAGGGACAATTGCAGTCCAAACAGACAACATGTCTGTAGTTTGGTATATCAACAAACAGGGCGGAACCAAGTCCTACCCTTTGTGTCGAGAAGCGCTCAGACTTTGGCAATGGGCGATCTCCTCTCATCGGTTTCTGGTAGCAACGCATATCCCTGGGAAAACCAACATTATAGCGGATAGATTGAGCAGAGCTATCCTCATGCCTCACGAGTGGTCTCTCAAACAATCTATAGCGGAAGAGATTTTTCTGGAATGGGGTCGTCCATGTTGCGATCTTTGCTACTCCCCAAAACAGCAAATGTCCAGACTTCTTCAGCCTCTTCCCTCTATCAGGCCATCCCCCCAGAGACGCTCTGACCCAGGATTGGCCCCAGGGACTTCTTTATGCCTTCCCTCCATTTCCTCTGATCCCTCAGGTGATCCAGAAAGCTACCGTTTTGAGAGCCAAATTGATTCTCATTGCCCCTTACTGGCCTCGACAAGTTTGGTTCCCGTTCCTCCATCATCACCTTTTGGTGCAGCCGTGGCATCTGGACCCAGTGCCAGATCTTCTGATTCACCAATCCGGTCAGCTGCGGTCAATCCCTTCTCTCAACCTCACAGCATGGTTGCTCCACTTCCTTCCTTAGCCAGGCTTCCTTTGATCTCTAACCCAGTTAGAGACATCATAGTAGCTTCACTAAAATCCTCTACCAGGAGGATTTACACAAGCAAATGGAAACGTTTCTCTTATTGGGCTAAGGCCCAAAATATTGATCCTTTTACTGCCCCTGTTCAGGCAGTTCTGGACTTCTTAGCAGAGATTTTCATGCAGGCTCCTCTTCTTCCACAGTCAGAGTTCAACTGGCTGCTATTTCCAATTTTCATGTCGGGATAGCAGATCATAATATTATGTCCCATAGGCTCTGCAGGGCCTTCTTGAAAGGAATTTTCCTACTAAAACCTCCAATCAGGAGTCCTCCTCCTCAGTGGGATCTAAATTTAGTGCTGACATCCTTGATTCTTCCCGAGCCAGCTGTTTCTTGTTCCTGAAATATCTTTCTTGGAAAACGTTATTTCTAGTGGCTATTACATCTGCCAGGAGGGTGTCTGAACTTCATGCTCTTTCAGTTCGACCCCTATTTGGTTTTCACAAAGACAGTATATCTTTGAGAACTAACCCAACCTTTTTACCTAAGGTCGCTTCAAAGAACAATTTGAATCAATCCATTGATCTCCCGGTATTTTTCCCCAACTATTCAGATAGAGCTGAACAAAAGCTACATTATCTTGATGTCCATCGTCAACTTAGATATTATTTGGACAGAACACAAAAATTTAGAAAATCTGATCAACTTTTTGTTTCGAAAATAAAAAAGGCCTTCCCATTTCTAAAGTGACTTTGTCCAGATGGCTTTCTTCGGTCATCTCTGAAATTTATACGCTCAGGGGAAACAGCTGTTCTCAAAACCTAAAGCACATTCAACTAGGAGCTTAGCTACTTCTACAGCTTTTCAAGCTAGACTTCCTTTGGACACTATTTGTGCAGCGGCCACTTGGGCTACTCCTCACACTTTTGTTTCCCATTACAAATTGGACTTGGCCTCCAGGGACAGAGCCAGTTTTGGCTCTACAGTCCTCAAGAGTTTGTTCCCTTGAGCCACCCAGGATAGAGGTGCTAGGGACGCGGTCCCATCAAGCAAGAATGAAGGCGAGATTGACAACTTAACATTAAGAAGTTATGTACCTACCATAACGTTCCATGTTAGTTGTCTTCTCTTCCCTTCTTTCTTGCGACCCTCCCTCCTTCCCCCTGGCCTGGATAGACCTTGTATAAGAAACTATTATGCTAAAGACCATTCAGACCTGGTCCTTTTTTCCATCTGTAAGTTTCTTCTTCCTTTGGGAAGTATTTTTTATGCTTGGTGCTATTGCCCTTTGTCAACAAACGAGATCTGGGTACTTACCGCCTTGCATCATGGGATATGGGGCTGCCTCGAGCTGGTAAAAGAGACTCTCGAGCTTAGCAAGTGCCGAGTCGGAGCCAAGGGATCGGCTCCGAACCCATCAAGCAAGAAAGAAGGCGAGAGAAGACAACTAACATGGAACGTTATGGTAGGTACATAACTTCTTATTATGCTGCTCAACAACAGTTGTGTTAACCTCATATTGTGGCCACTCAGGACTCTCCTCAGTATGGAGGAGAGCAATATCTGTGCACTGACAGACACCTGGTTCAGGCTCGCTTATGCACACCAGCACTACCAGGTTATGTTTCATACCATGCTGTCTGACAACAAGACTTGGAACAGACAACACAACTAGGGGGAGTATCCATATACATCACAGATACACACACCTGCAGGTTAGTAGCACTGCACAAAGCATCACAGACCATACATATACAACTACCATTGTGCAATACTGCCTTTCAGTTTGTTGCCTGCTACAGAACACACTCCCAAACTCAGGAACCACACTCGGCTTTTGTGGGAACTATGGAGAATATGAAGGTCTCCACAGACACCATTATATTGTGTGACTTCATATACACACATATTGACTGGGGATACTACTCAAGCCCCGACAACCTCACCCAACTGTCACTACAATTTGTGGACTCATATGCTTTGGCACAACCAGTCAGCACAGCTACAAGGGGGAATACATATTGGACCTGCTCATCACCAACATGGGGACTCTATGTTCCACACCAGCGATATACCCCTCATTGGTAAGGTCAGAACATAAATGTATCTCACAGGACATACATATACCCTCCACACACCCATCCTGGGTAATCTTGGTGAACTTCTCATGAGCCAACATCTCACTTCACCAAAGCAAGGTGGTATCCTTCAGAGATCCTGAGACAGTGGCATATATGGCTCACACTGCTGCATCCTTTACATACACATTCTATGGACACCTAGTGGACTGCATGGATTGTGCTATCCCAAATAACAACAAGACCCACTACTACAATGGCAGGGGACCGGTCTGGTAGACCCCAGCCATTAATAAGTTATACAATGTCAGGAGGATGCTACTACATGATAGAGCACAATCCCAGACTGGGAAGGCATCTGTGATCTGTACTAGTAGACAGCTACAATCACTCATGGACTTTTCTAAGGGCTACTTCTTCCAGACAATTGCACCTGACAAGTAGGACTATCACACGGCCTTCTTCAGTTATTTCAGAAACCTGGGTGGACACTCACTGATATGCTGTGAGTTACTGCATACTGACTAAACCTACCCTGAACCCACTGGCATTGCCTACATCCTGGTAAACAGGTTCAGTGCAGATGTCTCCCACCCATCCCCCCTAAGGAGCAACTATTCATCCCAACAGAGTATAACCTCCCTGACATCACACAGTAACAGGTGAGTGCTGCCCTCCCCACAGTGTACATCACAGTATCAATGTGACCAGATGGTGTCCCAGCCTGCATCATACACGTGCATCATGACAAATGCAACCCTCACATTACATCACTGTTCAATATCGGAGTTACCACAGGATATGTACCCAAGGAATGGCGTACTGCAACAGTGGTCCCGCTCCACAGAGTTGGTGCCACAATGGACCACAGACAATATTGCCCTATAAGCCTATGTAGCCTGTTTTGCAATTCTATGGAGCATATTGTCATAGGACTCCTACACATAGACATCGGGAACCTACAGACACTGTGTCCTACTCATTTCAGCATTGTTGTGGGCAGATCTTGCTTCTTGAACTAGTAGGTATTCTTTAAATGGCTAACAGGTCCATCGACAAAGGGACAGCTGTCCACACAGCCTACCCGAACCTTGCAAAACCATTCAACACAATAACCCACTGGGCCATTATGCATAGGCTCACCAGCGTCAATTTGGACACATATCTCACACAATGGATTGATACCTAGATCAGGGATAGCACCCACATGGTCAGAATTGTAGGTGCCATGTCTGACTATACACCAGTTACACATGGCATCCGATACAGCTTGTACCTGGGATCTCTCTTGTTCAGTATATATTTGTCTTACATACAGGCTATCACAGGGGGAATATGGCTGAACATGTTTGCACTTGACTGCAAACTGGGTGCCATGATCAACTCTCCAGCTGCCACATGCATACTCAATCAGGGTCTCACAGAGATGGATGACTGGTGCCTGAACCATGGCCTACAGCTAAATGCCATTAGTTGCATAGTCATGCCCTTTGGGAGTAACAACATGCCCACACATTCCCACATAGGTAGTACTCCATTACATATGGTAGGAGTTGTTAGGGGTTTGGGGACATCACTTGTTTGTACTGTCACCTTTAACATTCACATTGCCAAAGTGGTTGGACACACTTTCTATGTGTACCACCTTATCCCATATGGTTTCACATCTAGATCGAGTGAGGTCATTGTGCCCCTATAATCATCACATCCATGCTTGGTTACAATGCCACATTTGGGGTGTACCTTACCTGACACCTGCAGCAACTGTACTGGCCACGGACGGTCCTCACCAAGCAGATCTAGGGACTCACACAGATGCCCTGCATAATTCAGATGCAGCAACTCCAGCTCTACTCAGTTGCTTACCACCTACTCAGATATGATGTATGCCTGTTGTTTACAGCTATACCCAAACCAGAATTACTGGACATGCTCCACCTCAGGATATCCAACTCCCTTGGAGCTACACACTGCAGGGGCATATACCTCAGCACAGATGTTAATAGGACATTGTGGAGGGACAGATTCTTATCCCAGAGGCTCCACTCACTACAGAATATAATCCCAGTTTCACATAGGCAGAGCCACCCACTGACCACCTACTGGAGACATCTTGATGACTGTATGGGTGATTGTATATTCACCCCTGGGACATCTTCTGTGTCCCTACTAGACAGAGGCACACTAGCATAAACGTACATGGGCTATCTTGTGTGACCTACTATTCACACACACAGTGTAGTAATCTGACAGGGTTGCGAATGCCAAACACACTCTGGCTAGGCTTGTACATGCCCTAGGGCAGAAAGCCTAGTATCAACCTCTGAACCTATGCTAATGTTCAAGATGCACAATGTTTATTGCTGATACTGTTTGCAGGTCTTTATCATCTTTGCTTTACCAGTTTCCATGAAGAACTTCAGTATCTGCAGAACATATTTGATTATGACAGGGTTCCACTATATTATAGATGTGTCTGTTGTCATATAACTGTGTGCACAGGGCGGATTGCTGTATAGTGACAGGTTCCTGGGTTAACACATGCAACTGCCAGATATGCGTGGCCCACTGCTGTACTCAGACATGGCCTAAGTGTGTGAGCATGCCCAGTTCTGACATTCCATGTTTTGTTGCCTGACATTTGTCTCATTTATTCAAGTGTGTGAGCATGCCCAGTGTGACCATTCAGTATGTTGCTATCTGAGGTCCACTACATTTGCTGATGTGTGTGAACATGAACAATATTAACATTTATACTGTGTGTGTTGGAAGTCAGGTTCTGTTCTCACTGCAGGACTCACCTTTGTGTCATAACTCAACAAGGATTATGCTGTGCCTGCAGGGTTTCCATGGAATACTTTGCATGGACTTATCAACATTCTGTCATACAGGTGGACCACTGCAATACTGTCATGGTTTAGTGGTTCAGTACTTTGGCTATAGTGCATAGTATCCTGGGTTCGAGGAATGTCACTGCTTTATATTTTCATACTGAGCAGACCAGACTGCTTAAGGGCCTGTTAAGCAAATATGAGCATGTCAGCTTTTGTTCAGCTATGCCCTACTTAGACCAGGCTTGTCTGACATTGCTCAATATTCACCAACATTGCTGGACGTTGCCCAATATTACTGAACATTGACCACAGTTGTGCTAGTTGGTGTGTGCGATTTTGTTTGCATATACTACATGGTGGTAATTGCTGTTTAGCACTGCTTTATATTGCTTAACACATGGCATTCATGCCTTAGGTGGTGCTGCAGGGCTGCCTATGTCGGATGCACATACTACACTTCCTGCACATGTTTGGAAGCAGGTAGTGTCAACTTAGGCATCCCTTTTACTTTATGTGCAAGTCGGAGAGAGGTATCATTTCCAGAGTTCCTACTGATCCAGTGTATGTGCTATGTGTTGCCTCTTTGCCAAGGCCAAAGCATACTGGGCATGCCTCTTTCTGCCTATTGGGGCAGGCTCAGGTTGTTCCTCCTCCGAGTCATGCTCTGCCTGTGATGGTCTTGGCAATGGTGGGGGGCTGTTTGGCCCAGGCCTATGCTGGTCCTGCTGCAGCTGTTTTCGCAGGATCATATTATGTAGCATAGCACATACCATGACAATTTGGGTACATGTAGTTGGTGAGTACTGCAAGGCTCCACCAGATGTGTCCAGGCACCGGATCTGTGACTTGAGCAGCCCAAACACACGCTCTATTACATTACGTGTTTGTGCGTGTGCCTCATTATGGCGTTCCTGTTCAGGTGTGTGTGCGTTTTTGATGGGTGTCATCAGCCACAGCTCCAGTGCATAGCCAGCATCCCCCACTAGCTGACCATGTGGGATGTCCCCATTGGCAAATGTCTGGTACAGCTGCATCAGATGCCAGATATGGGAAACATGGTAGCTTCCAGGGCAGCCTGCACACACATTCAGTATTATGCCCTGGGCATCACACATGACCTGGCAGTTGATGGAGGGGAAGCCCTTGCGGTTGAAGTAGACCCTACTCCGCTCGCCGGCTGGTGCTTTGATGCATATGTGCATGCAGTCTATTGCACCCACTACCTCAGGGTATTCCGCTATTTGCTGGAAGAGACGCATATTGCTGGCCAATACCTCATGGGAATTGGGAAAATATACATGATCACTGACATGTGCTGACATGGCATCCAGAAACTGGTGTAGTACCCTGGATGCTGATGCCTGTGATATCCCCATCTTATCACCAGTTGGTATCTGGAAGGTACCTGTTGCTAGTATTCTTAGGCCAACACATACCTTGGTTTCCACTGAGATGGGTTCCCCTCTGTTAGTTCTGTGTGTGAGGCGTGGCCTGCACAGCTGAACAATTTGCTGCAGGAGGTCTCTGTCCACTCTATAGCACTCCACTATCTCCAGCTCATGTAGCCCCTGGTAGGTTACCCTGGGCCTGTACACTCTTCTCCGTCTCCTCACTGTGGGTTGTCCAGCAGCATTTCCATTGTCACCACCCTCAGCATGTTGCATATGTAGCCTTATAACAGCAATGGCAGCCCCTAACATTTCTTTGTCTCAGTAAAGCTTTTTCAGTTTTCACTTCTAATAGCTTACTGCAGTGTCTGTTGTGAGAAACATAATGGACTGTTGTTGGCAGAGTTTTAAGTGCTAGGGCGGGCTGGGCTAGTGTACTGCCTGTGTAATTGCCTGATTCTGATTGTTTTCACCTGCTAGCTCTGCTAGTACTCCCTGGTAGCTTCCTACTATTTGTTGTGCTTCCTTTTTCCTTTCTGTTTCCTCAGGGGGGGGGGAGCTCCACGCACACAAGCGCAAATGCACACAGCAGCTAACATGCGTGCACACATGTTTACACAGACTAAAACCTGCTTATTCGGGTTAAAATGCGTGCACACCAGTGCAAACGCACTTACAACTCTTT
>NC_056731.1:1564218392-1564245892 GCF_019279795.1 Protopterus annectens | reverse complement strand
TAGCATTGCTGGCATTAGGTTTGCAGTACTTGGTTGCATGCCCTGTTCAAGTGCATTTAAAGCAAGCATCTAAGATGCTGACAGCTTTTTTTTCTTCTTTGCAGACAAACCAACATGCATAGGTGAAGGTCTGTTATTATCCTTTACACTATGCAAATCTAAATTGGTGTTTGCAACTTTAGTCAATAATAAACATTCCACTAAAAAAGTTGTTTGGAATACCCACATTCTTAAACTGTTAGGGATGTGCCTTTTTAAATTTATCTGCAACTAATATTTCTAAAAGATCTATTTACATTATTTATATGTCATTCTAGCCACAAATTGAATGTATATATCAAGTCATCTACTTGTGACTTTGCCTGTCTGTCCATGTTAAATGTCCAGGTATGGAACTTAGGAAACTAGGCTTCAGTTAAAGCTCCAGCTCTTGCCAATAATTCTTACTTCATAATTGAAGGCATTATCAAGATATTAAACTTATCCAGAGAAGTCTCAGGACTCAAGTGCAGCTTGGATAAGTTGTCAGTGTTGGCAACATCAGTTATGATTTAAACAGTATTACTGTACCTTTTGCATCACTCCTGAGATATCTTTGGCTACAGGTCAGACACATTTTTGATGCACCCTTGGAGATCAGTATAAATATAGTCTAGGATAATATTGTCAATACACTGATCCTTAAACTGAGCAAATGTGGTTCTATTTTTGGAAAATATGCACTGTTGTGCTGGGCTACGGAGAACCCATTCAGCAGTTTACCTAATAGTTACAGAGCTTAATCATACGCTTTGGCTGCACATGCCCTTCACCCATTTCAGTCTGAGTTCAGTGCCTTATTGTGCTAAATTATCCACAGTAACTCTTATATAGCTAAATTGTTACACACACACACACACACACACACACACACACACACACACACACACACACACATTTTCAGGAGTGGCTAGAAATAAGTTCCAGTGCTACAACCCTTTTTTTGCTTTATGATAGAACTGCCACCATCCAGATCAATATGTCAGACTTCAGATGCTGTTCTCTGAAAAGTAATACAAATAAAAATATAAAATCTGATGGTAATATATAGATGAATAGTCTTTATCTCTTTCAGAAGTAGATACAAAGGTCAGAAGGTGCTACATTTGCAGTTAACAGTTTCTTCCTGTTAGTTAACAAAAAATGACACAAGCTTCCACAATTAAAAGTTTTTTTTTTCATTAAAGAAAGTTTTGCAGTATAGTTTGGGAAGTTAAATATATAGACAATATACATACTGCACAGAGGAGTATCAAATAAGGTTTCATCAGACAGATAACAAAGAAAAACAGTAACTAAGTAAATATGTTTAAAATAATTATTGTGCCCTGTCTACCACTATTTTAAAAAGTGCAAAAAAAAAAAAACAGACGCAAAACGGAGTAAGCTGTCTCTTGCTGGGTTGAGCTAAGTTTATGAAACACTTCCAAGACTCTTCAAAGACCATTTTAAAATGCTTTCAAAGCAAAAGGTTTTTGTTTTACAGCAAGATGATCTCAGTTTTTGACCTGTGAAAGGGTATCTCAGGACAGGACATCACTGTATCTTTTACAGTTAACATAGCAAAAAATCGGTCGAAAGTCTCTTAAAAGTGTCTTCCTAGCCTCCCACTTAAAAGGCAATAGACTTTAGGTAAATGATGCAGTGTCTTAAGTAACTGAAGATAACTGAGTCAGTCTGTTAAGCTGTAAGATAAAGTGCTAGTGTGTGTGTGCATGTGTGTATGTGTGTGTGGGCACACACACACGAGTGTTATGTATGCGCACATGTACATGTGTGTATTTCTTCTACCACCTACATACTGGAAGAAAGGTCAGTTTCACCTTTTAAATTCTACTGTAGACATATCATAGCAGTTGCATTTTTTTAAATGTTTTGTATCTTTGCTGAAAAACAGCAACTGCATATTTAACTACATTCTTTTACATTTTTATTTGCATTTATACCCTTGCTATATCATCACAGAAGGAAAAATAATTTTGTACAGTATAAGCATGCTTCACAACTTTCTTGCATCCTTAGTAACAGCAGTTGCAAGTTTATAATACAGTTCTAAAAGTTGGCATGGAATGCATTCTAATTGCAAAATACATTCTGGATATTAAATAAATGGTAAAGTTAGAACACAAGATCTGAAGTAGGCAGACTTCATTTGTCTGCAACCTGTGGGTATCGGATCCGATCTCGGATCCGAGCCGGCAATTCAAAAGCTTAGGCTCCGAGCTCCTAGCTCCTCCCTCTTACCCATAACCCCTTGCCAAGCCCTGACTGACCCCAGATTTCGTTTGCCGCTTTTCAAGAAGCAACGGAATTCTAGAGCTCCTGGCGTTGGTTGAGATAAGAGTAGATTTTTTGACTGAAAAAGTTTTCAAATTCTCTGTTTTTGTCATTAATATAGTTAGTGTTGTGTGTGGTTAAGGCTTTCCTCCCTCTTTAGTTAATTTTTCTCGGGTTTTCGTAGTTTGTTTGTGTGTGTGTTTTTAGGCCTTAGGTTTGTGATGTCTGAAGCCCCTAAGGCTGTTTTCTCAAAATGTACCGAGTGTGGCCATAAGCTGTCCCCAGCAGATGGTCACACTCTTGGGGGTTGAACACCTGTCTTCTGGTTGTACCATTTGTGCAGGGTTCAACCCCCGGGCTTTAAGGGAACGGAGGTCGAAGTTGGTGCTGGCGGGTCTTTTACCCCCAGATACTGCTTCGGCCTCTGTCCCTTCCATTCAGCAACCAGTTGCTGTGAGTTCTCCCCCTCCGGCTGGGACTCAACCTCCCTTAAAATTGCCGGAGGGGAAGGATTCTTCGAGGGAAAGACAGAAGGAGAGGCACAGGGAGAAGCACCACAAGAGGAGAGCCGAGACTTCTAGTTCGGCTCCTCCATCTAAGCGGGCCTCCCCTGTGCCTTCTAGTCTTCCTCCTCCTCGGCTCCACTCCCCTCGGTTCTCTCCTGGACCTGAGGAGGAGGAGGCTAGCCCTTCCAGGAGGTCCCCGAGGCGGTTCTCTAGGTCCGCTTCGGTGGCCTCCTCTAGATCAACTTTTCGATGAAGCTGATATGGACGGATGATGAGGAAATTCATCCAGGCCCAAATGCAAATGGGAGTGCTCCTAGCCCCCATCCGGGAGGGGCCCCATTAGCTCCTTCTCCGACCCATACCACGGGTTCGGAGCTATCGGCGCCGTGCAGATTTGGATCCGGGGTGGTCGGATCCGATAGGTCAAGCACCTCAGATCCGTCCCATCCCTTGAGTGCTTGGTGCCGGACCCGACCTCTCGAGCCGAGGGCCGAGCCTCGGATCGAGGGAGCAGGTGTGTCTTCGGCTCCGTTCAGGTCGGAGCACACTGGTCTCGGATCCGGCGGTTTCGCTCCGACTCGATCCGCGCGTGGATCCGAGTGGGGTCGGCTCGGGCTTAGAGAAGCTGGCTCCCCTCGGCTTTCAGCGTTATGGAAAGGGCACTGTCGGTACATCCGGACCCCGGTCCCTGCCACGGCTCCATCCGCACTCCTTTGCAGTTGGGCCAGGCCCCACCAGCGGTCCCAGGGACAGCCCGCCTCGATGTCCCAAGTGGTTCCCTTGGAACATCCATCAGCTGAAGAGTACTCCTCGGACAGCCCCGATGAAGTACCTCGGAAGCGCAAGTGCAAGAGGAGGCACATGGACTCCCTGAGTCCGTCACTGAAGACACGGACTTGGATGAAGGGAAGGCTCCCCTAGGTCACCCCTGAGGGCGTCTCATTTGGAGACATCATGGAGATGTTAAGGATCAGGGGTGGTCTGCCCCAAGGCTTCTTCGGACGAGTCTGTGTTCTTGGAGGCATTCGAGGCGGGCCCTTCTACCTCTTGGGTGTCCCTCCTGCTGACCCCCTGGTGGATCTTATATCCATCAGGGCGTGGAAGGATCCGGACACCATTGAGCCAATCCCTAAGCGCCCGGACTGCATTCTTTCTCCTCCATCAGACCGCACCCACTGGAGTAAGGGTCCCCCAGTAGATGCCATGATGATGGCTGCAGCCACGAAAAGGGAATTGGCCCAGGAGAGTCCCTCCGTCCATCCTCCGGGCAAGGAGTCCCGTTCGATGGATCGCATTGGGAAGCGAGTTTTTAGTTCAGCGACCTTCTCCTTGAGAGCGCTGAACTACATGGCACATGTCATCAGGATGCAGCGGGATCTGATTAAAGAATACGCTGCATCTCCCCCGGAGTCCATCTCGAGTGAGGATAAACAGGTTTACTCCACCCGAATGGCCACTCTCAGATCAGTATCCAATACATCTATGCGGCTGCTGTCTCATGCTACTGAGGGAGCCGCTAGAGCCAGGAGCAGGCCTTGTCATGAGGCGACAGGCCTGGCTCCGCCATTGTGACTTTGCAGAGCCCTTCAAGGCGACCTTCGCGAATGCCCCTTTCGATGGTTCTGCCTTGTTTGGCAAGACTGTTCGCGAGACATTAGTCCAGAGCGAAAAGGACGGGAAGACGCTGTCTGCCGGAGTCCGCTTCTCAGCTCCCAGAGGTCCTTCTCTAAGAACCAAAAGGGACAGAAGAAGATGTGGTTCCAGAAGTCGCAGCAGTCCCAACCTGCTCCGGATAACCAGTCCTTCCGTGGCAGAGGAGGACGGGGAGGTCGTCGTGCCAGAGGCAGGGGGGCTCCTGGCAATTTTGGGTCCAGAGAACCCTTCTCTGAGAGACCCACGCAGCAGCCCTGAAGGGTTGCCCGGCTGTCCGTCTCTGGAGGCAGTCGGGGGGCGGTTTCCGATGCATCTGACTTCTTGGGAGTCCATAACAACAGACAGTTGGGTGCTTGACTTATATCCAGAGGATATTCAATACCCTATTCAAGATTCCCAAATCGCAGCCTCCCAGATGTTCCACCCGACCAAAGGGAGGCGGCAGCTATCGAAATCGAGCAGCTGCTAGAAAAAAGAGCCATCCAGCGTGTCCCCCCAGATCAAGCCGGATTAGGGTTTTACTCCAGGTTCTTTTTGGTGCCAAAGAAGACGGGGGACTTAAGACCAATCTTAGACCTTTCCCAGTTGAACCTGTCAGTAACCAAGCAAAAGTTCCAGATGGTCACCCTACAATCTATACTCCCCCTTTTGAGGGAGAATGACTGGATGTGTTCCATAGACCTCAAGGATGCGTACTACCACATTCGGATGGACAGACGATCCAGGAGGTTTCTTCGCTTCCGGCTGGGAGCCAGTCATTATCAGTTCAGGGTCCTCCCCTTTGGTCTCACCTCAGCCCCCAGGGTGTTTACCAAGGTGCTAGTGGTGGTAGCGGCCCACCTGAGGCTCCAGGGATTACAGGTCTTTCCGTACCTGGACGACTGGCTCCTGACGGCATCATCAAGGCATCTCCTGTGCTCAGCCAGGGATTACTTTCTTCAACTAGCACCACGGCTGGGCATCACGATCAACTGGGAGAAATCTTTTCTGAATCCAACTCAAATTATAGATTTCATAGGAGGAAGACTAGACACCAGATCAATGCGAGCCTTCCTCACCACAGACCGTATCGCCAGCCTGAGGTGTCATGTGTCAGCGATCCTGCAACCATCTCCAACTGCAGCTTCGGTCCTGAGGGCCCTAGGTTCTATGGCGGCAGCTATCCCGCTTCTAATTCATGCCCGTTTACGAATGCGGGTTCTTCAATGGACCCTTCAAGTTCAGTGGTCTCCTCTTTGTTCGTCTCTAAACGCTCTGATTGTGGTCAGCAGAGCGTGCAGGGACTCCCTTTTGTGGTGGCTTCTTTCTCCGGAGCCCCTGGCAGTGAGACCTTTTTGCGCTGCATTTCCCCGAGCCACAGTGACCACGGACGCTTCTTGCCTTGGGTGGGGGGGGCATTCTGCGGGAAAGATTGTCCAAGGCACGTGGAATCCCACAGAGACGTCATTGCATATAAATGTCCTGGAAATGAGGGCGGTGCTCCTAGTGTTGCAAGCACTTCACCACGTTCTTCCTTCAGGGACTATTGCGATTCAGACAGACAACATGTCAGTAGTCTGGTATATCAACAAGCAGGGAGGAACCAGATCTTACCCCCTTTGTCGAGAGGCCATGAGAGTCTGGGAATGGGCAATTTCCACCAAACGCTTTCTGGTAGCAACGCACATTCCGGGAAAGTCCAACATCCTTGCGGACAAGCTCAGTCGCACCATCCTGTCTCCTCACGAGTGGTCCCTCAATCTTCAAGTAGCGAAGAAGATTTTTGCCGTTTGGGGCAACCTGTTGCGATCTTTTGCTGCTCCCTCAAACGCCAAATCGACAATTTCTTCGCTCTGCTTCCCCACGGGAGTTCCCGAGGATGCTCTGGTGCATGCTTGGCCTCGGTCTCCTTTATGCCTACCCTCCACTTCCTCTGATGCAGAGGCTTCTGCAGAAAGCCAACAGTTTGGGGAGCAGAATGATTCTCATTGCCCCATTCTGGCCTCGACAACCTTGGTTCCCCTTTGTATGGTCTCACAAAATCAATCCACCATGGATTCTGGATCCAATTTCGGATCTCATCTCTCACCCTCTGGGAATGCCAGTTCCCAATCTGCGAACCCTGAAGTTGACAGCTTGGTTGCTCCAATTCCAACCTTAATTAGGACTCCCGGTATCTCTTCTCCGGTCAAGGCCATTTTGGTGGCTGCTCATAAACCTTCCACCAGACAGGTTTATCGGAGCAAATGGAAGAGGTTCTCTATATGGGCAGGACAGAGAACTGTGGATCCTTTTTCAGCACCTATTTCTGCGGTGCTGGATTTTCTAACAGACCTCTTTCATCAAGGGGCTAGCTCTTCCACGATTAAGGTACAATTAGCAGCTATTTCGCATTATCACATTGGTCATGACACAGCTCCCCTTATGACAGCGAAATTATGCAAAACTTTTCTCAAAGGAGTTCTTCTGTTAAGGCCTCCAGTCAAGGAGGTTGTACCGCCTTGGGACTTGTCTTTAGTCCTGCAGGCCCTTACTGCTCCTCCTTTCGAGCCTGCAGCTTCTACGGATTTAAAATACCTTTCCTGGAAGACTGCCTTTCTGGTAGCTATCACTTCAGCCAGAAGGGTGTCTGAGATTCAGGCCCTATGTGTCAAACCGCCTTACCTTTCTTTCTTCCCTGATAGGGTGTGCCTCAGGACCAATCCATCTTTTCTTCCGAAAGTCTCTTCTGAATCCAATATTAACCACTCAATTAATTTGCCTGTATTTTTTCCAAGTATTCAAACAAAGGAGAATACAAATTGCATTCCTTGGATGTTCATAGACAATTACGTTTTATATTAACAGGACAGCTGACCACAGGAAATCAGATCAGCTGTTCGTCTCCTTTGCTAAATTTGCTCTGGGTAAAGCAGTATCTAAAGTCACTCTATCTAAATGGATTGCTAATTGCATTCTGCAGGCATATGACACTTCAGGCAGACCTGCTCCTCAGAGGGTTACGGCTCATTCTACTAGGGCAGTTTCTCGTCAGCCGCCTTTAAGTCCCGTGTTTCCTTGGATGATATCTGCGCGGCAGCTACTTGGGCCTCGCCTCATACTTTTATTTCTCATTACAAGGTGGATGTTGTTTCTAGAGGAAGAGCATCCTTTGGCTCAGCGGTGCTCGGAACATCCTTCCATGACGGCCCAAGATTCAGGTAGCTAGGGACTCTGTCCCACAGGTTGCAGACAATGAAGTCTGCCTACTTCAGATTTAGAAGTTATGTACTCACCATAACGTTCCATCTGAGTAGGTGACTTCATTCGGATCAACTATCCCTCCATCCCCCTGACCTTTAGAGCGAGTATTTATGCTTTTTTAGTATACTGTGGTCAGTACTTTGAGGCAAACTCAATCTGAGGTCAGTCAGGGCTTGGCAAGGGGTTATGGGTAAGAGGGAGGAGCTAGGAGCTCGGAGCCTAAGCTTTTGAATTGCCGGCTCGGATCCGAGATCGGATCCGATACCCACAGGTTGCATCCGAATGAAGTCACCTACTCAGATGGAACGTTATGGTGAGTACATAACTTCTAATTTTAGAACTTATTATCAAATGATGGCCTATTAAGTTAAAAGAGTTATTTGATTTTAGCCCTTCACTGCTTTACATTTTTCATTTGTATTGTTTTACAGAGTAATTCATTAAGACAATTGCATGAAATGAATGCATGCAAATATCCTCATTTTTATTCCCTGTTTTCTAACTGTTGGAAGCTATTTTTGCAAACCATTTATTATTGTAACAGCTGTACATATATGAAATGTCCCAGGTGTACAGTTTAAATATTATTCTGAAAAAACAAAGCATATAAAAATACTGTAATCAGTCAATAACTGTCCTATTTGTTTAAGCAGTTGTCAATGTTGCCTCAGAAGGATTTAGGTCACAAACAGAATTTACAGATTCTTTATAAATACCAGAAAGCTAGAGATTTTACCTGACTTTAATTTACAGGTGAAAACTATACAGACCTTAATCCAGTGCAACATTCTGACTAATTTTCAGCAGAAGAACATTGTGTTTGCTATAGCAGTACTTTTTGCTGTGTGCATTTGCATCTGTGCATTTGAATTCTTACGCATTCTTAAGATTTTTATTTAGTAATATTAAACTTACGCTTTTATGCAGAACTTCATTGTAAGTTTCTGGAAAGGATGGGCTGTTATTCTTGAATGGAAATAGTAGATCAGAATGCTGGCAATATTTGATGACTACACTCTTTTAGCTAACATTATTCTGTTATTGTTTCATCATCTTTAAGCTTCAGTATAACAAAAAAAAAAGCATTTTAAAATGTTACTCTGCTGGTGCATAATGCTGTTTTTATGTTGCTGCCCTCCTTGCAAAACAAGTTTGTCAGCCTGCAGTCTTCCACATTTAATATCTAGGAACCACTTTGAAAAGGGAGATATCATTATTGGAGGAATATTTCCACTTCGTATTGGGCAGGCTTACACAGATATTATCTTTCAGAATCCACCAGCTATTCAAAGCTGTGATAAGTAAGGTTTCTGCATCATTAAAATCATGTTTATATCACAATTACTATTCTGACGTTTTATGAAGTGTTTCATATTTTGTCTTTCTCTTTCAGTGTTTTTAGCTTTATTTTTTACACCTATTTGCTATCTGTTTACAAAGTTTATTTATTACTGTACTGATTTGATAGTTTCCAGATACATGCTAATCTGATGTTTTACCTACCAGATCATCACTCTGCCTGTCTCTGTTGATCTGTGCATTATGTAAGCAAAAAGCAATGAAAACCAGAAACAGTAGTGCAAATGTACTGTCCCTGTCTGTCGCACACTGGACTATTGCTATTCCTTCTTCACGTATTTTCACAACATATTTTGTTTCATGCTTCTCATGCTTTAGTCATGCTGCTCAGTTTTATTTTAAGTATTTTCTTTTCTGAGTCACTATCTTTCACTGATTTTCTGTTTTTTAAATTCCACCCTCTCTCTGTTTTACTGCCATCCTATTTTTATTTATAATCTAGTTTTCTTTTTCTTTTATTTTCCTTTATTCTCTGCCTGTCTTCCTTATTTATTTTGTTGCAATTGACTGTTAAATGTTCACTTAAACAAATATTAGCCAGACACATTGTAGGAGTTTAGATTAATCTTGATGCAAATCTGGGTCAGGATGCAGAGAAATTCTTTCGAGTTGTGCAATTTAGCCAATGAGAGTTGGTCAGTTAACACAACAGAGACAATCTCTGATTCTGAGACATGGTAAAGCTTCACAGATAAGTGCCTCATTAGCAGCTTATTACCATGTCTCTGATTCAAGCACTGTGTTGTCACACCTGACCACATTAGTGTTCTCCCTACTAGCCCACTCATTGTGGCAGCATAGCCACCCCAACATTTGTACAGATAGACAGAAAGACAGACACACACACATTTAAATACTCAGCCACAATTATGCACACACCCAGACACATACATTCAGATACTCATGCAGAGTTATACATACTCACAAACACACACATACATCTACAGAGTCAGCATCCCCCTATCTACCTCTCATAATGTGACCATCTATCCATTCAGATAGAAACACACAAACATATACTCAGACTTATTCTTATCCCTATGGACATGCACACATGACTATATACATATGCAGACAGATACAAACGTCCACTATACTTATCTTTGCTGTGATCTTTCCTGTAGGAATAAATGGATGAATGCCATCCTAGAGAAAAATCAAATAACCTCCTGACTCTACTGAGTCAGGTGACACCATTGCCAGGAGAGAGCACATGGTTAAGTAGCATTAAACACTCCCTCAGACTGCTACATTAGCATGTGGCTTCTCAAGCAAGACTGCACTTTTCAAAATGGCTCCTACCAGGGGAATACCATAACAGACCATTCCCTGAATCAGAAACACTTATCACAATGTAGAAACCTTTACAGTTAAGGCTTCCACATTGTTGTAAGCCTTTCAGAATCTCAGAGCTGTACTATAAAGCCCTAGTGCATGTTGTTATAGATTGCTTAAAAATCAGATTTTTTTTCCTGGATTAGATGACCCTTTACTGTATATTTTAAGTAGCACAATACTGTCTCATTTGGATTTACTTAGCCTTAAACTGATATATTTAGTCCAAAGTATAGTTTCTCAGTGGTTTAGCTAAATGCCCATTAAATGACTATACTTTTTAGAACAGGACAATGGTTCAGTGGTTAATTTGTGTATCTCACTTTATGAGGGTTCACTCCTGATCTCTGGTAAGCTGTTTCCCTGTTTAAATTCTCCATAATTTAAGTTTGCTTGTGTATATTTTAAAGTTTTTAATACCATGACAGGAGTAGAGCATTGTCTTAAGTCAAACCATAGCAAAGTTTGATATTAATGTTGCTTCACTCTTTGATGTTTGACAAGAGTGCTGTTCTTAGAACCTAGACAATACCCATAATTCCCTCCTTCTGTAATTTATTTGGGATTGCATGTATTGATGGCATATGACTGGAAATTATTTTTGTATTAGCCTGCTTGCTCCTATTATTGGCATCCTTGATCCCTATTACTTTAATTTCTAAATGCATATCATGATATTTTATCATTTTAGATCTGTCTGTACACATGACAGTATAGAGTTGCTAAAGTGTAGCTATTTCACATATGAATGCTGCTTTTATTATTTTATTCTTTAGTCACAATATATATATAGCTTGTAATTTCTTAGCTGTTAGATGATCCCATGCCATCATTTGTTTTTAATTTTTAAGAATAATGTTGATACATGTTGCCAATGCTTCTTAGCTACTTGTATTTTGTAATGTGTATACAGGCTTCACTGTAACAGCCTTGTCACCTTATTGTGCCTTTCAGCACACAGATCTTCATTCACAAGTATATCATCGCCAGCAGCACAATCTTCTGTTTATAATTCTGTACTATATAACCTATATGTATCTGTATCTCACACTTTTATGTAGATTTTGTGAGCCATTCTGTAGTCTGTATTGTGACATTAGCCTTTCATCTTTTAAGATCACCTCTCCTTACCCATTCTTACATTATATCTTAATTAATAATTGCTTTTTCAGAAGTTCCCTCTGCTTGCCACTGTGTGTAGATTTCAGATTTTCTTTTTTTTTCTTCAGGTCAGGATCTCTCTCTCTCTCTCTCTCTCTTTCTCTTTTTTAAGCACTTTATGTTGTTGCTGTATTTTTCCCCAAAGTGTTTCTACTAGTTTGAGAAAGGATGACACCTTATATTTGTTTTCTTCATGGTGTAGAACTTTCACTATATTTGGATGATTACTTCAAAAAATTTACACACACTTGCAGACTCATATAGTCAGTTTCACAGGTTTAGAGGTTCATAGATATATACAGTTGTCGGATCATTAACAGCCTGACTCAGATCAACCAGCATCAAGAACTACCTCTTGCCTCAGAGTGGGTTACACAAGATTTATACAGGGAGAATTTGAATGTGCAAGCGTTGTTTATTCCATATGTGGGGGAATATATCTGGATACAGATTTGTTATGCTAATGTACTACTAATTTGTTGATGGACACTGAAAGTCATTGTACACACCTTTGAGGAGCTATTATTTCTATGAAGATACAACAGATCTAGGAGGATGGGATCTTTCATGGCCTGATAATCCAAACACAGAACATTGTGAAGAAGTCTGTAAGAAAACAGAATACAGATAGAGACAGGGTGACCTATTGGTCTGGATAACTAATTTACTTGAAGTCTGGAACTTTTCAGTTAGAAACCTCTGAGATCTCTCCATTTGAGTATTTATTTATTTATTTATTTATTTATTGCATTTGTTTACCGGGAAGGTGCACTGGGCCTAGGTGAGCCCATTTTCAGTGGAGGCCGGGGGAGAAAAGCTCCACATTAAATTAAACATGTTGCAGATTACAATAAACTTAGTGATATAGTTAGAGTTACATAGATAGCTAGAAGGCAATACATAAAAAATACGGACATATAGTTACAATTACATAGACAGCTAGAAGGCAATGCAGTAACAATCTTAGGCATTGATTTAACTATGATATTTAGAACATATTAGAGAACGTACATATTAACCATTTGAGTGGAAAGAGGAGGGGTAGAGTGGGAGTGGTACAATAGGGGAAGAAAGTGGTAGATGTGATTAGAGAGGGTTATTTTTGGCATGGGCATAACCAGCAGGAGGAGAGGTGTTATTTAAGAGATTTTTTTAAAGAGTGCAGGGTACATGATGGAGGTTATTGTGGATGGAAGGGTATTCCCAAGTTTGGAAACAGTGAAGGAATAGAGCATTTGACTGGCTGGGAGTTGGGGTCTGTCTACTTTAAGCAGTGTTTTATTTTCTGATCTAAGAGGTCTATTTGGTTGGTACAATGATAGTATGGAAGAGAGAGATGGATATGCTGTGGGTTTAAATATCATTTTATGTGCAGTAGTTAAATGTAGGTAGTTGAGATAGAGTGGTAGCTCTAGCCAGTTTAGTTGTTGAAGTGAGGAACAGTGGTATGTAGAGGATCTATCATTTGTTGCAAATCTGGCAACCTTATTGTAACATGAGTCAAGCTTTGTTTTAAGAGATGAGTGGATATTTGTGAGGACAGGAGCACCATATAGCAGGGATGGAAGTAGAAAGGCTGAGGCTAGAGTCTTTTTAGCAGTGTTGTTGAGATAATAGCTATGCCTATAAAGGGTGCCCAGTTTCTGATGTGTTTTTTTGATGTTATTGAGTATGTGGAAATCAAATATTAGGGTTTCATCAATAATGACTCCTAACAGTTTAAAACTAGAGACTACTTCAATGGTGGTATAATTTTGAGAGTGGATAGAGAATTCAGTCCTATTTAGGGAGGTTGTTTTTTGGGCGAGTAAATAGGATCAGTTTAGTCTTGTTTGGGTTGAGACCAAGGTGATTTCTTGACATCCATTTTTCAGTGGATGTGAAGGCATTTTTGGTTAGTAGTTGTAGATCAGAAGGGGTTTTAGCAGTGCAGATGATTGTCGAATCATCTGCATATTGGATGACAGTGCCATGTGTAAGAGAGTTGTGGAAGTTATTGATAAATATAGTGAATAGAAGGGGGCCCAATATGGAGCCTTGGGGGACACCTGTAGAGATGCTGAGGAAGGGGGAACAGGATTGGTGCCATTTAGTTGATTGATTTCTGCCAGAGAGGTAGTTTGAAAAACAATTTAGGGTTGGGGTGAGACACCTAGATTCTTGAGTTTAGAGGGTAAAAAGGGGTGTGAGATAGTGTCAAAAGCTTTTGAAAGGTCAAGGAAAAGTGAAGAGAAGATCAGACCGGAATTGCGTGCTCGATTTACTGTATCCATAAAGGAGATGAGAGCTGTGTTTGTGCTATGGCCTGGTCTAAAGCCATGTTGGGTTGGGGTGAGAAGTTGGTTGTGAATTAAATGGTCGAGAAGTTGTGTATGCACATATTTTTGAAATGGGAGCGAGGATAGCGATGGGGCTAAATTTGGAGATGTCTGAATTTTTGCTGCCTTTGTGCAGAGGAAGAATGTATGCTTTCTTCCAGATATTTGGTATGTGGGATTCTTGGATTGATTTATTGAGAAGTATACTAATGGTGTAAGTGATGGAGCTTGTGGATATTTTTAGGAATTCAACAGGTAAGTTGTCAGGAGCACAGGTGCAAGGTTTGAGTTTTAGAAGGAGTTTCTTATGGTGCATATGGGAATGGCTGAG
Organism: Protopterus annectens; assembly: GCF_019279795.1. Lineage (NCBI taxonomy): Eukaryota > Metazoa > Chordata > Ceratodontiformes > Protopteridae > Protopterus > Protopterus annectens. The sequence continues at coordinate 1,564,231,691 of NC_056731.1, read as the reverse complement.
AAAGAAATTGGTGGAGAGGAAGGTTTAGAATGATTCGATTGTTGGTCTGATGGGTTAGGGTTAAAAGGGGGGAAAGTGGTGGTCAGCTTGGCAATGGTGTTGATGAAATATTAGTTAAAGAGAGGGGCTATATTAGAAGGGGGTTTATCTGGGTATGGGCAAGGATTGGTGTTAGAGCCAGGGTGTATATGGCAATTTATTGCCCCCAGAATTTTTGTGGGTTTAGCCTATGTTGGTCCTGTAGTTTGTGGAAATATTCTTTTTTGTTTTTGGTTACCTGCTATTTGGCCTGATTACATAGTTGTTCCTATAGTGCCAGGTCAGCTGGGTTTTTATATTTGTGCCATGATTTCCAAGCCTTATCTCTAGTGGACATGTTTTTTTTTGTGGATTTGGTGAGTCAAGTGGCATGATTAGTGTTGACACTTTTTAGTCACGATGGTGCTACCCTATCTAAGATTTTGAGAAATGTTTAATTGAATAATTCAACTGCATCATCAAGGGGAATGGTTTTTAATGGTGCCCAGTTGGTATGCTGTAATATTTTGTTTAGGGTTTCTGGAGAGAATTGGGATAAGTCTCTAGTTTGTTTTAATTGGTGGTTACTAACAGTTGTGGAAGTTTTATGTATAGCGAAGCCTGGTAAGTGGTCACTGATGCTGTTTGGTAATGTTCCAAAGGTGGAGATTTTATTTGGGTCAGATACAAGGATCCAATCTAAGACTTGAGCCTTGGTTCTTTTTGTTATTGGGCCTTGTTATATCAGAGATAAGCTGGGTGTAGTTGAATAGGTTGATGTTAGTTTGAGGGTTTTGGTTAGAGATATCTAACCAATTAATGTTTACATCCCCTAGGATGATTGTTTCATTTTGAATATTTTTGGATGACCAAGCTAGAATTTCCTGTAGAATGGGGATGTTGTCACCTGGGGGAATGTATAATACTATGATGCAGAGGGTTTTATAGTTATTTAGTTTTAGAAGGGTTACTAAAAGTTCTGCTGAGGAGCACTGTGGAATGTGTTTAGTGAAAGGAACTCTGGTGTAGATATTTGGGCATATCAGGGCGACACCACCACCTTTTCTATGTGGTCTGTCATTCCTGAGGCATGTATAGTTGGGGGGGGGGGGAGTAGGAATCCTGTGTTGTTGATGAATGGTTTGAGTCAGGTCACAGTTATGGCGGTGAAATCAGGTTTGTTTTGTTGTAACCATGCATGGAAGTTGGGAATTTTATTTTTAATGCTTTGTAGATTGATGGTAGTGAAGTTTAAGGATTTTATGGAGTTGGGTTGGTTGTGTATTTTGGACTGTGGCCCTGGGATTGAGTGTATGTCTTCACATTGTATTAAGTTAGAAAGGGTGGTTTTATTTATAGGGTGTTGTTGTTTTTTAGTTTTATGGTGGTAGTCTAGTTTAGGATAATTATAGTGGACTTTGTAGATGCAGGATTTTTACTTTAGCTTGTAGAATTATGTCTGGAGAAAATAAGGTAGGGCTTGTTGTGGAGTAACTTGGAAGAATCTGTATGTGCATGGATGTTGAGTGTGATAGTTTGAAAGATATGTGGTTTGTGTGATATGATGTAAGGTGGAGGAGTAGAAAGAGATGAATAGAGATAGTTAGGATTATGATATTAGTGTAGAGAGGCATAGTGATAGAGTGGAATAATGTGATAATACAAGCAAGCCTCACAAAATACATTTTCAGCACAAGCATCCATACAAATCAGTTTGATATACACATGACATATAATCATTTACAAAAATTACAGCTAGCTGTGCTGTCATAAGTTATACATCTATTGCCCTATTTCTCTTGGCATGGCTGGCAGTACCTCCTATCGTCACACTGTAGTTCTTTACCCTTTTGAGCTACATCCTCTTACAAACTCCCAACCTCGTATGATGTACCCTTATTCTCCTACACCACAACATTTTGCTTAGACATTCTTGGTTTAATATGTACCCTTGTAATGCAGAAAACCTTATATTCATAGACTTTACATCAGGTATATGAAGATGTTCTGACTCTGGCCCTTTTATTTTGTGAATCTGTATATTTTCCTGCCCAGTGCAATGTTTTTGAGTCAATGTTTCTTTTACTCATTGTAGTTCAAATTCCACTTGAACCACCACTTTTTATGTCCCAAAGTTCAGACAGCCTTTAAGTTAGTGTATCTGCTTACTTATGCACACATGCATTACTTTGTTGAAATAATCTTTTGAGCAAGATTTATCTGTCTGACTTATTTTCCAACTGTTCAAGGTCAAATATCAGCCATTTCTGACCTTATGAACTTTTGAAAATTAACCACCACATTTTGCCAGTTCACTTATATTATGTGCTTCTTTTTGTATGAACTTTTCATACACCATCTGGTTTACTTTCTCACATTTGTTCTATAATGCTTGCTTAGTTAATGTGTTTTTGTACATTTCTGCATCATTGATATTTCATTCATTAAAGAAGTTGAGTCTCTGAAACCTTGCTCGTCTCATTACCATAATATTATGCATCTTTACCAAAACATGAACTAGATCAGATAATATTTTAATGCACTTAAATTCTGCAGTTCCAAAATCATTATCCAGAACTTCATTTTGCATTTCAGTAATATACCCTTTTAGCAAGGATTGTAGTAACCTCAATGTCATTTTGTAGGCCTTATCATATTTTCTCCTTATTACTTTGTAGGCCTTTAATTGCCACATGCATTTCAGCCTGACTTTACTTTTGGCTCTACAAATCAAGAAACATTTTTTGTGCAGTTTTTCAACCACACTAAGTGTATATGTTTGTGTTTGTTGTATAATAACCAAATGATCTTGTTGCTACTTACTAGGTTTTATCACACACAGTATTTGGAACACTGTAACCTTTTCCACCATACCCAGTTCAGTAACCATACAGTGACATTTTTGCTGCAATAGTTTTGAAATATATTTCCCGTCTTAGTATCACTTGGTCAAATGCTACTATTACCTTCAGATGCCAGCAGTTGGTTATCTGCACCCTACTTGATTTCATGATTTCATTTTGTATTCCATGTATACTTAGTATCTGAGCTTTATCCGTTACACAGAACCTGTTAAGGAATTCTCTGTTTTATTTCAGCCTCAGTCCCCCCCCCCCCACTTTACAGCACATACTCACTTGCTTTTTTTTTTTTCATCTTATCTGAACAGTGTCTTTTAACAACCAAAGTTTACTAGGTTTAAGTTTAACATTTTTATAGCTCAGTGCGCCTTTAACTGTTCATTGGTTCATGCATCTGGAAGATTCATTACTTAGAACGGCATCCCAGTTTTTATTAATTTCTTAAACATTAGTTTGGCAGGGTTTATGATCCCACAACTTCTTTCTGTTTTGATTTCAGTATCAGGTCACAAAGTACACCTTATTTAATTCACAAATTTGTCTTGAACATGTCAGTACAAGTACAGATTTCTTTCACAGTGCAGCAACTGCATGATTTAGTTAGAAGCAGGACTTACATAATTTCATTTGCAAATAGTACTTCTATCATATTTAATTTGCCTGCTATTGTCTTTTAAGTATTACTCTGTGCAATGAATACCAAGTATTTTACACAGCCTAAATCCTGTATGGCAAACTGTAGTATTTTATAAGATTAACTCCTATTATACAACAACCCCCCATTAATATTCCAAAACGTGCATGTTGATTGGTCAGCGTGCCCATTATAAATCAGAGTTATAGTAATGGAAAAAGGTCCGGTTGCCCGGACTTTTTCCATTAGTATAACTCTTTTTTTTCAGCAATGGCGAACGCAAGATCTCTGTTGCTTTTCACACTGTCTCACTATGTTAAATGAGTTTAACATAGCGAGACAGCTTTAAAAAAAGTAACGGAGATCTTCCTATCTCCATTGCTTTTTCTAAAGGTGTCTCGCTATGTTAAACTCCTTTAACAGAGCGAGACAGTTTGTAAAAAGCAACAGAGATCTTGCTTTCTCCGTTGCTTTTGCCCACAGCTCTGATGTACTGCGTAAGCATACACATGCGCAGTATATCAGAACTGCCACAGAATACCAGACAGCTGCGGAAGGGCAGCAAGGAGGCATTATACAATGTCATTATTTAAGAAAAGTAATTATTTTTTTTCTTAAATAATGTCATTGTATAATAATAACCACTTCTGGGTGTGGGTAATGCTGGATTTACCCACGGTTGTCTTTGTTTGGCCACTCGGGCTTCACCCTCATGACCAAACCACACCAACCGTGGGTAAATCCAGCATTACCCACACCCAGGCGTGGGTTATTGCTATATTATTTCACAGTCCTTAGATGTAATGATAATAATAATAATACTCTTTTGTTAACCATGTAAGCCCCCTGGACACACAGTCCCTTTTTGGGGCAAACCTGGAGCAACATCTGGAAAAGCTAGTTGCTCAAGGTCACACTATGCTAATGAGGGCTGAGGGTATTAAACCCTATATCACAGGAACTACAACTTAACAGCAAATCTGATTGGCAGAGAGGAGATTTGAAACACGTTCAGGGGAAGACTGCAACCTTAATGCAGCACGTTAGCCATCTTGAAAACTGCTATAGTATTGCACTTTCTCACAAGAAAAAAAAACACAACCAAACTTTTCAGTCCCAATTCATTAACCGCAAGTTTGTCTAAATTCTTTACTTTTTGTTACTGCAGCTTTCAATACAACCAAATTTCACTTTCTGCTTGTGTTTAAAAATACCATCACAAACTCCGTTCTTTAGTAATATAAACATCATTACCAAGGCTTTGCAAATTCTTTATTGTAGACATAGAGTTTACTGTGCTGCACAATTCATTTTCAACACTTTTATATAAGTTATTGCTTCATTTTGATTAAGCATTAATACTTTTTTGCATTGCATATATTATCATCCATTTCTTACATTTGGGGAATTTCCAGACAGTCTTCCCGAAGTCATAAACCATTTAAAATCACAACTTTATATATTTAAACTGCAGTAAGCTATTTACATTCTGAAACTCAATACAACTTTGCAATACTTGCTTCTTGTGTACATCAGCTTTAGCAATTTCTGGAGTGTATATTTTCCAATGTAAGAACACTTTTCAAATGCATTTCTTTCAGCAGCTTAGTACATTCAGTATGCACATATTTGGTAATCAGACAGACATCAGTCACTGTTGCTGTAAATTTCAACAGTGTATTGTTTTTACATTGCTTTACTATATGCTTCTAGTCAAAATGAAGCAAAAAGCAAATGTTATTTGTTCACACAGACTAAACTTCTCAAAACAGATGCAATTAATGCCAACTCAAGCAACCTTTCCCTGTCAGTGTGTTAGCTTCACTCATTAAAGCTTTAGGAAACTAAGCCAACATTTTTTTCTCTTTTTCTTTCTCTCTGTTTCTGTCTGTGAGGAGTATTTCTTTTTAGCTTGCAAGAGTAACAGTACACAGATGACTTATACCCGCATTAGAATACCACTGTGGTGACTCAAAAATTCTCTCACATCATATTTTAACAGATTTCATAAAAAGAACATGCATTTTCTACCTTTTCATTACATTTGTTTTATAGCATAAATCATATGCACTGCAAATATTTGGCTTTTACAGAACACTAAAAGGACGCATTTTGTAAATTAAATCATCCCTTTACTGTAGGAAACTTGTCACATCAATATACAAGTTTATAACTCTTTGAAATGCTTTCAGACATGCTAATTCTCAGACTTAAATGACAGAACTTTAGTAGTTCACTAAGGTTCAATAACTCACAGCTCTCATTGCTGTCATTTGTACCATGTGTATAGGACTTATTTGCCTGTCTCTGGCCTTGCTTCAGACTATCTGCTGTCAAGCTCCATGACTTTTTTAATGCTCCATTCCCACCCTAGGTTGAGTCCTCCCTCTTTGTAAGTCTATGAATTTCCTTTCTTGGACAAGCCCTTGCCTGGGTATCAGGCTCCTACCCATATAGCTCTTTTTGATAGGCCCTTTCCTGGGTATTAGGCTTCCAACTGTGTAACTGGGTTGGATGGGCCCTTGTTTGAAAATTAGGCTTCCACGCACAGAACTCTCCTGGGCTGAACCTTGCCAGCATATCAGAGTGTTCACCTTAAACTTACTCACTCAGCAGTCCCTGATTTTGCAGTATATTCCTGATCTTGCCTCTTATTTTTCCAGTAAATCTCTGAGTATTGCAGTCAGTAAATAATGCCATACAATATAACTTCATACTTCTTATTATTCAGAAAATGTATGCTGATACAAAATCTGTTTAACTTTCTAAGTGAATTCAAATAATATTTAAAGTTATCCCATATTTATGTATGGTAGGTATGATATCTCCTTTGGACCAGGCTCCTGTTGCATCCCTCTGTAATTCCTTTACACTGAGAGGCAAGCAAATGTCAGTTCTATTTCCAGCTTCCATTCTCTTTTTCTTTTTTTCAAAACACACTTTATTTGCTTTGATAACTACAACAGGCATAATAAGAAGAACACATTATTACAACAATAAATGAGTTGAACTTAAGCATTACTACATAAGTGATCAAAATCATAACCTATATACATAAGTGCCAATGTGTACAGGGAAGAAAGGGAAATGCTACACAAAGGGAAAACTCCAAATACTAGATTTAAAAGGTAGTGTAGATACAACGTCTACCATACTGCAATTCACTCCAGCCAACTAACAGAGTACTGAAGAAATGGGGGAATTAAGAAACAAAAACATCCATGGCCAAGATCACAAAGGGAGATCTGCACCAGCAGAAGGGAGACCTGGTTAATAGAATTTATAATGAGCAAGGGGCGTGGAATGACATGTAGGTAGTACTCATTACTCGTCAGTCAAAAGAAGAAAAATAAAATCCCATAATTATTGGTATGAAGCTCGTTTGCAGGGATTAATTATTAGTAGTTTTTGAGAGGTAATATATTTAATTGCCAGATTCTTAAAGTCTCTCCAGGTCAGCTTGGAGCGGTCAACCCAGTGCTTGGTAATGTAAAATGTTATTAGAAGACAGAGTGTAATTAGGGCTCTAAGTTTAAGTTTAGGTATGTTAAGGCTGGTAATGTGTAGTAAAGCCATTTCCCAGGATAAGGAAGATGTATGGTAACCCATTTTGTCCAGTCTTACCTTGAGAGAGCACCAGATGCTGTGAGAGTACCTATAAAACCACAGAATGTGAATTATATCAGCCCGGGGACAAGAACAGCAGGAGCATGAAGTAGAAACATTTGGATTAAATTTGTTCAAGTGGACCGGAGTTAGATATAAGTTATTTGTAATCATAAATTGTGTATACAAAAGCTTTTTATAGGGAGAATACCTAAGAGTAAGTAGATTTTATTGGTAGTGCTTTCTGCTGTGGTGAGAGGGTAGTGCCCTGTTGCTCCCAGTAATCCGCAAAAATAATTTCCCCTTGATTTAGAAATGAGGAAAAGGTTCTATAGGCTATAGAAAGCATGTTTTTCCTACTAACTAAGTTTTTTAATAGGTCTGCTACACGGTTATGATCAACATCAGAACTGGGATAACTGTGAAGAAAAGATGAGATGAGCTCTCTTAATTGCCTCAGGATAATAGTATATTTTTTGGGCAAAACCAAAGCAGCTCGAAGATCTGTTAGTGAGATACGGTTGAATTTATGTATATCCCCATAAGATAAAGTCCTTAATTAATGGGTAGTTACTTAAGTTGATCATTTTACCGTTCAGATTTAAATTTGGGTTAAAATGAATAGGTTGAAATAGTAGGAGAGCATTACCTAGGTTAAGAGATTGGAACAGCTCCTGAAAAGTCTTAATTAACCCCTTCAGGGAATGATGTAATTTTAGTTTCTTTCCATTCTCTTTTTCTATAAGTATTTCTTTCCATTCTCTTTTTCTATAAGTACTTCTGCTGTGGTTACTTCAGCAGCACCAACAGGCAATCCCATTACATGTCAGAATTTCGAACTCTCTGCTTCCATCTATGGGCCACTTTATTGAATGACAGGTCTTCCAACTCCAGTGTATCACAATACCAAATTTGTTTCATATTCAGTAATGGAACACAACAGATGAGTTCAGCCTTTGGTTATTAGTAGAGCCAGACAGAAGGATTTTCAAACTACAGCAGAGACATGATGATCAAATGACAGTTATCCACAAGGATGCCTAGACTTCTAATGACAATGCTATTAGTAAGCAGTGTGCCACCTCTGTAGCATGAGGAATTATTTCTTATACCAAAGTAGACTATACTATATTTTTGACATTTAGTTTGAGGCCATTGTTCTTGCATCAGTTGTTTCCATAGTCCAGCCCATTCTGAAATGCCTTTACATTAGTGGGTATTTGAATAATAACCTCGTATCTATAGTTGACAGTGAATTTATCAGCCAAAGGTACTGGCTTGAAGACCAGAGAAAGAAATACAAAATTAAAGTGGACCCAGCAACAAGTTTTGTGAAAAATGGCATGTCACATTTTCACTTACCAAATCGGCATCTGAAACTCTAAAGACATGTTTTGTCTGACAACAACTTTGCTATCCACTTTACTGAATATATATTGATGATGTTTAGTTTCGCCACTTTTTGTCAATGATGCCTGCATGAGGGATAGTAGTGAATGCCCTAGCCAGGTCCATCTCTGTTGTGTGCACTGCATAACTACTATCAACTGCTTGAGTACCCTTTCAAAGGAGTTTGCAAGATTAAGAAGACATGAGATATATTTGACAAAGCCAAACTGATATGGATCCAGGGTTAAGAGATTATTAATGTCTAGAGGGCAGAAATTATATTTTCTGTGGCTTTGAAAACAAAGGTAGTAAGATTAATGGGTATAACATTATCAGGTCTGGTGGTTGGACCCCCCCATCCTTTTTTGTAGGGGGCATCAGAATAACTGTTCTCTAGGCTTTGGAGATGCAGCTTGTTGTGAGACTCATGTTAAAGTTGTTTAATAGAGGTTCTGATAGAGGTTTAATAGAGGTTCTGATAAACTATACAAAGTGCTAATTATTAAGTTTCCTGATATATTATCAGGGCCCATGCCTTCTTCAGACTGAGGGATATGTAATATTGCCTTACAGTGTCATATATGAGAGAGAGAGAAGTAAATAAAACTGACCCACCACGTTTAGGAGCTGATTGAACATGTAAAAGCTATAAGGATGATAAGGAGCTCACACTGATTTATAACATGAGTGTTATCCCTAGCAGTCAAGGCAGTTTCCCAGTTTTGCTTTCAGGCATTTTAACATATTCTTAAGTTTTGCTCTCATTTATTCATAATTTATTGGTGACCTTTCATCTGCTTCGAAATATGTATACGCTTCCACTTGTTCTTGACCATTTATATAACATTGCTATGCCAGGTTGATATTTTGTTGACATTTCAGTTTTCCTGTTACAAATGTTGTTTTTGCACATTTCATGGTAAATATTGTTCTGTGAAAAGAATTTATCAGATTGTAGTTGTTTGTATGCCTCATCTGATAAAAAACTAGTTTTAAATTATCTGTAAAAATGAAGTGCAGTATCATTTCAAAGGATTGTTTTCTAGAAGTCAAATGGTATACGTAGCTTTATCTGGTAAATAAACAACTTACTGGATTGAGGGAAAGACCGAACAATAGTGGTGATGAAAAATCACCCTGAAATATTCCTAATTGGATTCTTACACATGAGATAGTCATTTTCATTTACTGTGAATTGATTGTGCAATAGCATAATACTTTGTCATAGTAATTGCAGTATAGTCTGTCAGTGTCTGATAAATCTTATAGATATGCAATCATTAATCCAGAAATATGGAAAGCTGTCAAATATTTTTTGTAGTCCATCTATGTTATATTGAGGTCTCCTGTCTTTGCAGCTTTCTGTTTTGTCTTTCTTTAATAGAAGATGATCCTTGGTTCTGAGCTATTCTTTTTACTATCTTTCTGTTCTGTTTAGTAGCAGCTGATGATTTAAAAAGCAAGAAGTGTAATACAGGAAGCAGCTAGATGGGTTGGACTAAATAAAACTGGAGGGGGCTGTCAGTCACATACAGTGCATCCTACTGCCACCTCCCACATACTGATGTACCCATTAATTGCAGCTACTTTACTGATTGTGTACACCTTAGATGTCTGATTATGATCAAATAAATACAATGTATAAATAAATAATAACTACAGTAATGTATTTCAAGTTGTTGCTGTCAGATATATGCTTACTAGTACAACCCACTGCAACATTCGTCTAAGCCCACACACACACTTACATCCACTAACTGAAGACACTTCATTGATTGTAAGTACACCTGTCTGGTTGTATTCAAGTAAATAAGTAAATAAATAAATAATGGCCACAGTAATGCATTTCAGATCATTGCTGTCAGTCACATACAGTGCAATCCATTTCAACCTTCTCCAGTCACATACATACACACACATGCAGATGTCCTGACAGTACAGAGCCACTTTATTGACTCTGTGTACAGCTCAGAAATCTGATTGTGATTAAGTATATAACAAAATAGTTCCTTGCTGCAATCCATTGGAACCCCTATATAAACATGCATGAATTCACTTGTAGTTATAGTAATTTTTCCCTGTAGACATTTGCAAATAGGAAGGAAAATTATAATTGATTTTTTGAATTTTATCATGTGATTCTTTGTTTGGGTTTTTAAATTGAACTGATGATTTGTTTTAATATGTTCTGATGAAGTTCTTTGCACATTAAAGGACAAAAGCGCATTTATCCTGGCTCACCATTCTTGTTATTTTGTGGTTCAATATATATATTTATATATATATATATATATATATATATATATATATATATACAGACAAATGTTCAATGCAGTGCAATTCAGAGGTTGGAGGAGGTCTGGGCTGTAAAGAAAATGGAGGCTCCTACTACATTTACATGCTATAATTCTCAGACAAACATAAAATTAAAAAATGGAAATAATAAAAAAAAATAGTTATGCCACAGGTTATAGACATGTATAGCCTTAGATAGCAACATAATTATGGGCCTGAAATACCAGAAAATGTAGCGAAACTGATTATATATATGTCTGATGTAATATTGAAAGATATATAAACAGTATGTTTTCAAGTAAAGCAATCACTTTTTATTGTGTAATTTAGCATTTTATCCTATATCTATTCAGTTCAACATCACTTTCTTAGCCTTTTTTCTGTGCAAATGCACTGATTAATGAAGTGAAGTCCATTTTGCCTGCAAGGTCACAGTTAATGTTAAGCATCACCAGTCCATTTATACATTCTTGTCCCATCCTTGATCTGTGATAGATTTTCATTTGCTTCAGTACGATAAAGCTGCATTCAGCTGAAGCAACAGAAGCAGGCAGATTTAAAAATATGTGTAGTGCAATAGTGATGTTTGGAAACAGATGTGTCAGTTCAAGTTCCAGCATTCCCTGTAGCATTTCCTTTGGCTGGCATTCTTGCTGTAAGTTAGTTGAATAAATTAATTTCAGGTGTACAAGCACCTCACAGAACTCTATTGAAACTTCTCTACTCTACTATTGATAAAAGTCTCAGTGGCAGCATGTGCTTCATCATCAGCCAGTTGCACTGAGCTTTTAAAGAAATTCAGAGTAAACAGATTTGCTGCAAAGACTCAAAACAGTGCCAAGACCTAGGAGAATGGAGTCAGTTTTGACACAGAACACATTCAACCTGTGTTGTTGTAGAGCATGGCATCAGTTGGCAAGCTGTGACTGCTGGAGGACTGGGAAGGAATGCTCATATTCTCTGCCACAAATCTTGATTTATAGAGAATTTCATTCTACTGTTCTCAAATCAGTTTAAAGTTTGCAATAAGAGTATCACTGTTTTCACTCAACATCAAGCGTTGCACTTTGTGCTTCATTTACAAAGTCTGAAGAAAAACTGAGAAGTTTAATCCATACTGAAGGCATCAAAACACATTCAGATTTTAACATATACTTTTAAATGGACTTCAGTTCTGTATGAGCTTGTGATGGCTGATTGAGAGGCTCCGCCATGAGTATTTTTTGCTCAAATGTTGTGCAGCTGGTTTAACACAGTCCAGTCATGCTGAACATCTAGTTTTGGATGGGCTGTGAAGTGAAACTGACAGACACTGCCTCAGTATTTCCCACCTTTGTGAGCTACAACTGAACAAGCTGTACATCGTATGAACAGTTTCAAAGTATATGACTGCCTCTCTGCAAGATTCAGCACAGTCAACACTAACAATGTTTAGTATGTGATTTCACAGCTTGGGAAGACACAGTCTTAATTGCATTTCATGAGAATCACCTGCACACCTTTGTACTTTCCAGCCATGTTTGAGCTGCTGTCATAAACCCGGCCAATGCACAGATCAAAATCAAGGTTCAATTCTTCTAGAAGTGCAGTTGTTTGGCTATTTCCTATCCTGTTTTGTCTGTGAAACTGTCAAACAAGATAAATCATTATTCTACCTACAGCATTATGTTGTCTGCAGTCTTCAGATATCTGGCAATCACTGTGGTCTTATCCGTATGAGTACAAGCGGTAGTAGCTTTCTGCAATTATTGCAAAATATTTAGCATTTCAAATTTCACCGAAAATGGAATTCTACAAAAATGAGCCACTGAGCTCGATAAAGTCACTCTGAATGTGCTGGGAAAGATAATGAACCTGCAATTGATAATTTGTTTATTGTGACTTGCAAACTTTTTTCAAACAATCTGAAAGCACCAAATCATTATGGCTTAGCAGTTCAATAATGCCCAAAGTGAAGGACATAGCAAAATAATGTTGACTTGTATATGGTAAATGCATAACTATGAAACAGTTAAAAACAATAGTATTGGTACTGAGGCTGAATTACAAGCTTCTAAAACTGAAGTATAGAAGCAATGACTTTGAGTTTAATAAAGAGGATGTAGAAATGTCAACAGGAAAGTTGTAGAAAAAAATTAAATGGAAAGCTGTGAGAGGAATGTGTAAGAAAACAAAATTGAAGAAATGGAACTTTAAGATATCTTAACTGTTCAAAAGTGAACAAATACCATTTGTAAATCCATTATGAAGTATAGGGTGCAGGGAAGGTAGTGTAGATTCTGGGAAGATGGATATTTAAGGTATGAAGATCCAAAAACTAAAGCAGAAAATGAGAAAGCAGATTACAAAGGTGAAGAATAAAAGGAATGAATTAACATTTTTATCCTATAAATATTAATACTATGATAAGTAACACATTGCTGTTTTATAAATAGTTTAAGCAAATTCAACATGATGTGCTTGTCTGCAGGATATAAGGTATATAGAAAAGTAAAA
>NC_056731.1:1564198392-1564213392 GCF_019279795.1 Protopterus annectens | reverse complement strand
TAATGTAAAGTAGACTCACATAATATATATATATATATATATATATATATATATATATATATATATATATATATATATAGATATGTATATAGGTGTCATGTTTATTGTCTAAATGCTCATTTGTCGACGTGTTTAATTAACATTTGGTCTATATATGCCAGTGATTGACATCTGTGTGTGATTGACAGCTCCGGGTAGGAATTTGCCAAATGCCACACTGCATCATATTTTTATTTTGACACTGAAAGCAAACTTATTTCTATTGTACTACGCTCATGATTTTTGAACTGGTGGTTGAAGGAAAATAGTGTCAGAGATTAAGAACAGTGCTCCCCATTTTGCAGACATCTACATATTTTGTCATTCACACACTGCTAACAGTGTTGACATTTAAGAAAAAGCTGTTAAAAAGGACTGGTCCCAGACCAGAATCTTGTGGGACTCCACTGGTGACTAGTTGTAGTGGAAATAAGAATCAATCTATTCTTACCTGTTGTGTATTTCTGACCTTACTGAGGGCAGATGTGATCTTTATGAATGCAATTGTTTGGAATCATGTTGTAGGAAGGAAGAGTGAATGGGATTCGCCTTTCTGGCCTGAAAAATTTTCCTAACCAGTACGGCACTGTGTTAGTTATATCTGCTGGCTCTGTTACAGTCATACCATTTTGTTGTGGCATGCTGCATTCTTGTTTTTTTCTGATTCATTTTTTTCGATGCAGTTGTAGAACACTTTATTACTGTCACCTGTTTGATGGCGAGTTTAATCTCCAATGAAACTGATTATTTGGACTGTTTTAGTGAGATGTTCCTTGTGGTATTCACTGTTCTTCAGAGCCAACACACCCGAAGTCCTTTTGACAACCAAAAAGTCATTGTTATCAATGGCCTCCATCTTGACAACACAAGGGAAAGGCAGGATTCTTGGCATTATTGTTTGTGAAGAAAGTTCCAGGCAAATACATTGAGGTTTTATTTTTTTGCCTTCAACATGACATCTCAAAGGTAATCATTTTTGACCATGAGAGACAAATGGCACTGCAGGGTAAACAGGTGAATTCAGGTTGCTTTAGCATAGGCAGAACTTTGCCTCAGCCCAACCCCACTCCTGGGATTCTTCTTTGGCTTGGTTCAGCGGGCTGAAAGTTTTATTTCTTTAATAAGATCAGAGTGAACTGGACTGGACTTATAATAGAGTTATTTTTATATGGAAGTGGCCCTGACCTTGTCATGTTGACTTGAGTAATGTCTGAAGGCTTAGTATGCTCTTTTCTTTTAAGTTAATGAGTTGTTGATTTTTGAAACTCCACTATATGGGTTTAGAATTAGTGCAAAATGTTCCACTGTGTTTATAAATCACAGTGATGATGACTTAAAACAGTTATTTAAAGTGTTGTAGAGGGCTGTAAATGATTCACCGATAGGTATGAGGAGGGGGTTCCCATTACATAATCGAATTGTTGAAACTTTGAACATAAGGTCAAACTCATATGTTCAAAGTTTCAACAATTCAAACATGTAAAATAAAAAAAAAAAAAAGAAAGAAAAAACCCTAACTGCTGTAAACAGGGGGCAAGCCCCCCTGCACCCCCACACCCCTGGCTTTTTAAATATACCAACTCTGAGACTGCACTACAGTGCTGAAAAGGAAGATTTCCCTTTACTGCACTGCAGTGTGATCTCGGAGTTGGTATATTTAAAGAGTGGGGGGTGTGGGGGGTGCAGGTGGGCTTGCCCCTCTTCTTACCACCATCAGGTAAGTTTTCTATTGTTTTATTTTTTTTTTAAGTATTCAAACTTTTATAAGTTTGAACATATGGTTTCGACCATATGGCGTTCAAACTTGTAAACGTTTGATTACATAATAGGAACTCATGAGAAGGGAACTAGTATACAGTGTCACTGATGCAAGGTGATCATTCAAGACACCATAATTGCTATTTCCAGTTTTTTTTTTTTTTTTTTTTTGCAGTTTGTTGAATACTGTTAAAGTTTATGAACATACCTCTCAACCTCTTAGTGCAAGAAATCTGGACAAAGCCTGTCAAAATGGGGGACAATGGCTCAAAAATAGGGACATATTTTAAATATTGCTCTTATAAACTTAGAAAGTTGCTGGAGTAACAGGGTTTGTTTTAGTATACATGTTCTGAAGGATATGAGGTCTGAAACTGAAATGTGTGTCGTTATTTACTGACATAAATCCTCAGATCATCTCATTGATTTACCAGAAAAATACAAATTTTATGAGGAACAGACCAAAAATATGAGCCAAAAATCTGGACATTCTGCGAAAATCTAGTCAGTTGAGAGGTATGCTTATGAATTGTAGTACTTTTTGTGTAATGTGAGAGTTATAAGTTTATCAAAGAAGTGTACACATTCTCTATCTGCCATAGAGAAGGTATGATAGATTTTGATACAGGATTAATAGAGTGGCCTTATTCTCTACTTCTACTCAAGGAACCACTTAGTCTAAAACGAGCCCTGCTTTGAAGTGTGCACAGAAGTTCATTATAGGTAATATTAGGGCTATTAACAGTGTGGTCATTATTTCTTTAACTTTGCAAACAATCAGCCTTCAGAGTTGTGCACTTACAGTTGCTATGGCTTGAGTGGGGGGCTGATAAAAGCAAGGTTGCCATTTCTTTAAATGTGTTCATAACCAAATCTCAAAGGTATACATAAAAGACTGACATAGCTTGTGTAGGAGCACTGTAATGTATAGGACCAACATTTTTTTTCACTTTCTGAGTAGTCAAATATCAGCAGTGTATGCAGTTGGTTATGTTTTGTGTATAAGGGTAAAGAGACATGCTGTGTACGTGTATGTCAGGGACATGTTGAAATACATTGCTGTGGTCATTTGTTCTTTCATCTTCATCTCAGTCTGACATCAGAAAGTTATACAGAAGGTGGCTGTATTTTCAGGGGTAGGGGTGAGGAGGCATTCTGTATCTATATATGGCAGAAAGAACTTCATATATATGACTGTGGCCATTGGGTATGTTATTGTCATCCCAATATAATACCAGAGGTATACACTGGAGATGATTATATTTTGGGGCGTGTAGAAAGATCAGCAGTTTTCCCTGACATGCATTATGCATCCTGAGAAGAATTTGTGTTATAAGTTTATTTTGAACTACCATTTTGTCATCTTTTTGCATTAAACTTTGAGAATAATTAATTTATTCATTGGGAAACAACAACACAATTGTGTATTTTTCCTTAGTTGTGATTTTTATTCAGGCCATCCTTTGATCAAAAGATTGTCCAAACTCTCTAAGATGCACTTTAGAGCATATAGAACTCTGTCATCTCCTCCAGACCCCTAGCATAATTCTGCCATTTCCTTCAAAGTTATTACATTGCAGTCTTAGGCATTTGGGGAGGGTATTGGCAGGATGGTAGAAAAAGCTGAATATTAAGATAAAGTATGAAAAAGTAAGAAAGAAGGAATTTGTTTGGATAATATGGGGTGGCCAAGATGGAGAACCAGAGAAGGCAAAGAGGTGGTCAGAGGGACCAGTAGGTTGTGAAGGGAATTCTATGGAGTTCTTTGATTAATATTCTATTTCACCAGTAACTAGTCTTGTTAAGAATATGCAGTGGGCAGTTTTTGCAGATTTTCTACTTTTTATAGGATTTCAATGCAGATTTTTTTTCATGAGAGTTCATGTAAGATTTATTTTGCTCCTTTTATTCTTAAATGGATGATGCTAATTGCTTACATCACCTTTTTACATGTCTACAAATGTTTTTTTTTTTTTGGTGTTTAATCAATTATGCATGTAGGTGAGAGACTTTTACAAGCTGTAAAGAGGAAGTCTATTAACATGGTGCTTGAGCCAATATTCTGGGATGATAGAGCACCACAGTTTTACTTGCTGCAACTTACTAGATATTTCTAGTTTCATAACTGACTGTCATGGCATTGCCATGGGATGGTTGGCAGGACCATCTCCATAGGCAGAGGAGTAGTATTATTTCACATTTCCACTTGCTGAGAATGTAGCTGGCAAGCCTGCTGCTCCGTGGTTTGCCTTGAACATATGTTTTGTGATACATGGTGTCCTTTGCTGGCATCTCTTAGTACTCCAGGCCTCCCCTAACTTTCACCTCTCCAGGAAAGCAGCCTCATAGGAGGGCACCTGGCACCACTTGCCTAAACATGTTACCACATTTCCGGTATAGAAATGGTTGTTCCACCTGCACCTGTCTGTTGATTGAGAGGGAAAGTGAATGCAATAGTTTCCATTGCACAAAGGCATGTGATTATTTTTGCAGATGTCCTAGTGTGGGTCTGCTAATACATCTCCCCATTCACCAACTTTAGCTTGAAACCAAACCTAACTTACCTTACTTGGCAATTATATTTTGTTATTTTTGAAGGGTTGTATTCTGTTAACTACAGCTGAAAATTACTTCATAGTGTTTCTGATTTGCAGGCAATTGCTCTGGTCAACAGGCTGAAGTACAGTGTTTTTCGGTTGAATGTCCATTTTATTAAACAAATGTTTTGTCAGATGTATCTTTCATCGAAACAGGTAAGAGGGATATGTAGTAGGTATGTATGAGTGTGTATGTGTCTGTGTCTGTGTGTGTTTGCTAATGTGTATGGGTTAGGGTTAGAGAAAGGGTTAGGTAAATGGATGGATTAAGTGTGCGTGATTGTAAGTGTTTAGGTTTAGGGTTAGGTATTAAGAGGCAGATTAGGTAAGAGAATAGATTAAGAGTGTGTGACTGTGAGTGTTTAGGGTTAGGTTATGAGATAGATTTAGTGTGTGTGTGTGTGTGTGTGTGTGTGTGTGTGTGTGTGTGTGTGTGTGTGTGTGTGTGTGTGTGAGTGAGATGAGTGTCCCAACTGTCTTCTGTAGTGATAGTGTTATGTGAAACGCTTTTTTTAAATTTAATATGCAGGTTAGAGTTAGGGTCAGAGTTCTCATGTATTACTTAAGTGAAGCATGGAGGCTTTGCTGGCTATAATGGATCCAGTAGTCCAAAAACTCTTATACATCCATAAAACAAACAGTCTAGCCAACACTAGGGCCATAGATTCAAATCCACCCCAACAAATAAATAAAACATAGTGGAGTGATAGATTTATAACACAGCACATACCCACTTCTCTGAAACAAACACATTTTCTAAGTTAATCAGTGTGACACACTGTCTGCCTTTAAAAAGGATAACTGGTTGGGTATTCATAAATTCATCCCTGGTATGAGTGACCTGGCCCTCCTTGAAAAGGGAGGAAAGGCATAAGGGTGAGTACTAGCAAAGCAGAAATGTCCTTGCAGCTCAGTTGACTAGGCTTATAGGTTCATAGGTTCATAGGCTGATACTAGGCTATCTGCCCTAGGGCACTTATAAGCCTAGCCAGAGTGTGTTTGGCTTTCGCCACCCTTTTAGATTAGTTGACTGTGCCTCTGTATAGTAGGTCACAGAAGGTAGCCATATGACTAAGTCACATCCTTGTGTGGAAGTGGAAACAGAGTCAGTGGGTCTTACATGCTTATGCCTAATTCCTGGTGACTCATGGGTGACCTGCATGGACTTACAGTATGTGGGAGTGGAAAAGGAGTATGTTCTCCCTTGTCTGCTCTAAAGGCTGAGATCCTTTGGAGTATGTCTAAAATACTTTGTCCAGAGGTATTTGCACAGTATTTTTATAGACAGTATGTACACTGGTGAGTGCATTGTAAGACCATCACATTTTTACATGGCCACTACAAAAATATCAAGTATATCAATCAAAAAAAATTTATGTACTTTTTGCTTTCTGATTCAGACCATCTAGAGATGCTGGTTTTTGTAAGCTTAATCCAACTCATAAGTTTAGAGGTTTTGGTTCTTGCAGGGGAAGTGCATTATTAAAATGAATGTGTTTCATCTCCTGCCAACCTCTATTTCTACAACTCCCCTCTTCGACAGTTGATATTTATGGTCTCCAGATTGTCACTGAAATTATTTATTCATAGCTGTTCCAAGTCTGTTACAGGCCAATAAATGGGGCACTTAAAACTATGCACACACATTATGTTGCACTAAATAAAAGGTTAACTAAATATATAAACAATAGTTACATAATTCTCATTTTGTGGTAAGAGAAGCCTGAGTCAATTGGTTTGCATGTTAATTATTCTAAAAATGCTAGAGTCATTCTTGGCTATGTGTTAACTGTTTTTGATCTTGGACAAACTGGATTAAACAATCATTGCCAGCAGAGGTGAAAATGGCCATAATCATCTTGATGAGGCACTGACAATATTGGTTTCTGACTTGGTAGTGATTTTCATTTGAGTGAAGGAGAGGCTTAAATGCTGAGCTGTTTAAAATGACATATTAATTTTAATATATATATTTATTTGAATGTCTTAACCAGTATGTTCTATTCATGTATTCATCACAAAGTAGTAGATTCAGCCATTGTCTGCGTGCATCCTATGGAAAGACGAGGTTTGGCTTAATTGTTTGGGATGGATATGCTGCTTTATGAAATTATAAGTTTGTCACTTTCTACAGAATTCAGCTGAATTGTGGAACCCACAGTCATAATGGAAGGTTGAATGAGAGATCAGAGCAGCCTTTTTTATAAACTACTACTGTATTTTTTGTGGCTGGTGACACTGGGATTATAAGTAACAGTCATGATTTGCTATAGGTGACTTGAATTTTGGAGTACAGATAACAGCTGTATTCTGATGTTTAAGCTGTATGCAGATTCTGTGCAAGTCATGTGGAGAAGCTGCTAGAAGAATTAATGGGACCTGGTTAAACTACACACTTGGACATTGCAAGTAAGTGAACATTTTAATGTTTGGGAGATTCTTATTTAAACTGTGAATTATTAATGGTACCGCCTGTGTTTGGTGTAATTACTGGAGAATTTTAAGTCGAAAGTATGCATTTGGTGTACTTCTTGTTTCCATGTTGTATGGTTTATAGAGTGTAAAGCTTTGTATTATGGGTTTAATTTTTTCAGGTCGCTAGTTGGTAACTGGTTGGGAGTCTGGTTTTGCAGGAGGTGTACCATGGTATTTTTGCTTTGCTCTGCAGGATTTTAGCTCAGCTGAGAGCATGTGATCATTGTTGAAGCTTTTAGTGTGTCGTATTAGCTTTTTTTACAATATTTATTGTGTTTTCCTTTTATGGATAGTGATAATAAGTTTAGTACTAGCTTTCCTGAGAGGTTGTGAAACATGAGCTCTGACTTTGCCTCCTGGTACTGTATGTGCTAGCGATTATGGCAATGTTTTTTTTTTTTTTGCTTAGATACTGGGTAGGTTTTCCTTTTGACTCATTTGAAACAATGGTTTGCTTCACACAAAAACATGGTCATGGCTCCAGTAAGACATTGTGGTACATGCTTACAAGCCTACTGAAGGGTGCTACAAGTTAGTGTACATTTTTATGCTTTGAGAGATTACTTAAATTTTCTTTACTAAGTTATATCAACTTTTGAATTTGGAGTATATGTTGTAGGAAGAAATAAGTATGAATGATATAGTCAGTGTATTTTGTGCCATGCTTTGTGTATAAGTAATAGCTTCATGGGTTTATGCTAGACCAACGACTACCAGGGTGTTTACAAGTCCAAAATCAGGGATATTGTTTAAATATTACCCTAATTCATTTAAATGTTAGTAGAAAAATAACATAATTTTCATCAAAAATGGAATTCCTAAAGATTAGGAAGTATGGAAGTCTAATGGCTGACATTACTGACTGACTGGGTGTAATCTTCAGTGATTTGCCAGACAGGAGTTCCTCATGCAGGAAGTAGTTTAGCAATTGCAGGAGTTCCTTGTGCAGAAAATAGTTTAGCAATTGTAGGAGTTCCTTGTGCAGGAGATAGTTTAGCAATTGTGGTTAAGTACATTTTCAAGTATTTCAGAGAGGGTATGTTTAGCTTAATGGTTAAGGTCTTCACCTTATACACGCAAAGTACTTGGTTTGATTCTGATCTCAGGTTACGGTTTAAGCTTAAAATGGCCCTTCAGGGCAATTAGCCTACACAGTCTCCTATAAACCAAAGATTACTATAGGTCTAAAGGTAGTGATGTCTGTTGAATTTTCTCCTTTGTGTAAAAATTTAACGTGTGATTTTTTTGAGAGCGAGATAGAGACAGAACATGGGCTTCCTGGACTGACCTATTTATAAGGATTGAGACAGGATGGGTAATACTACTGGCTGCTATTTTAAGGTACCTGTTTGAAAGGTCATCTGCTGAAGCTGAGCATGGTTTGAGTTTGTTTAAGAGTTGTTTTTTATAGGATGAGGGCACAGGTTTGAAGGTGAAAGTGGATGTAGTGATATGTGGCTGTTGGGCAATGTTGGCATTAGATCTGGGAATCCTTGGTTAAGGACACTATACTATCTGTGAAATAAGAGTTGAATTCTACTGCAGTTTTGAGTGGTGAATTATTGGGAGAGAGAGAGTTTAAGGTTGAATTTATGGCTAGGGTGTTAAGATTTCTTTAATGGATAACCAAGATTTTTTAGGGTTGAGTTTACTTTTGTTCTGAATGCTGTTGCAATATAGTTTTTTGTCTTTATTTATTTGCTTTTTAGTACAGATGTGGAGCATTCTGAACTTCTCAAGATATTGTGATGTCTTATATTTCTGCCATTTTTCCACACTTTTTATTTATCCTGCATTAGCATTCTACTTTTATGGATAGCCAAATTGTATTATTTGTTTTTAGTCTCTTAAGTTACATTGAATTCATTTACAGCATCATCTAAGGGGAAGATTTTTAGAATATTCCAGTTAACAGAGTAGTGAATATGTCTGGGTTAAACCTGGGCAGGTTGTATGTCATTTTATAAATATGCTGTTTAAGTGAATGTGTAAGCTGTCTGGTTTAATTTAATTTTATTAAGGAAATGGACCCCATGCCTAAGTCAAGGTATGATTAAAGTTCATAAAAAGAGTATTGTTGCAATCTTTGAAGTTAGCCAAAAATACTCTTCATAGCACCTTCAATGGGCCCAGAATTGACTTCTGCAATTCATAAGGAGTTACATGTACTGGTAGCATATCTAAATATGATTGTAGATTTTTTTTATTAGACCCATTACTCCCACTACTATACTGGAACTGTCTGGGTATCTTTCTTGTACATTGATCTCATTTCTGCCTACAAATCTTTATATTTTATAACTTTGTGTCTCACTGTATGTGAGACAATGTAGTCGGAATGTGTAGCAGTTTCAATGATCAATGCTACTTTTGTCTTTTTTTTCCAAGAACTACTCTATCTGGTGTTCTTGCATCTACTTTTTTGGACTGTTGGTAATGGGTGATCCCATGTGATGTACACTTCATGTTCCCAATGCTTCTCCGCTACTTCTGTACTGTAATATTTGCACAATCCTCAGTGGAACAACCTTGACACATTATTGTGCTTTTCAGTGTACAGGCCCTCTGCCATGAGTGTAAGACACCCACCAACAAGGTATATGATTGTTTACAATTTGTTTTTACACAACTTACATTTGTCTTCTTTTTCCACATGTTCAATGTACTTTGTAATCCAGCATGTACGTAGTCCACTGTCCTGGGCTGCTATTATTAAGCTTTCATCCTTTGGCTTCTGCTCACCTCTCCTTATCCATTTCTGTGCCAAACGTTGATCAACATGAGATTTTTTCCAGGAGATCTCTATACTTGCCACTATATTTATGGCTTTTCCACATTTTTTCCTTCTCCTCTGATCCTCTTCCTTATATTCTTTCTTTTGTTTTTGTTTTGTTTTTTTGGCACATCCAGCTGCGGTCTCTTTTTTGTCTACTTCTGCACTGATTTCCATTCCAACTTGCCAGCTGAATGCTTCTGCTGAATTAAGCAACATGGTAATCTTAAACCTCCTTTGCTCATGTTTTAAAACTTTTTCTATGTTTGGATCTGATGAGGTCAGCAGATATGTAGGCAGTCCCATGACTGCAGAACTATACACATAATCAATTTCAAAGAGGCTTACACTTCCTTCAGAGCATGGAATATATACTTTTGATATACACTGATTTTTATATAGCACTGGGTAAGCATGAAGCATTTTTATTGTTTTTCTTTCCAACTGATATAATATCTTTTGGGGCCAGTCAGTCATACCAAAACTACAAGTTAAAACAGGAAGAGCAAATTGGATTATAGCTTGAACTTTATTCCTAGGTGGCAAGGCTGTTTTCAATAGTTTTAGTCTTGGAGTTTTCCTTACTGAGTTTTATTCCCATTTGTTCATGTTTTATTGGTGATCCTTCATCAGTTCCTAAATATTTATTCACTCCTTGAAGCTCAAGTTCCTTTGTTTCACATTCCACTCTCAGATTGATATTTTCTTGGTACTGCAACTTTCCTGCTTTAAACATCACTTTTGCACATTTATCAAGACCAAATGCCATTTTATATAATCTGAGAAAGTATAACCACTTGTTCATATTTTATTGGTGATCCCTCATCAGTTCCTAAATATTTATTCACTCCTTGAAGCTCAAGTTCCTTTGTTTCACATTTCTCTCTCAGAGTGATATTTTCTTGGTACTGCAACTTTCCTGCTTTAAACATTGCTTTTGCACATTTATCAAGACCAAATGTAATTTTACATCATCTGAGAAAGTTTAACCACTTGCAGTTGTGCTTTCAACTCCTCATCTGATGAACTGTACAGTTTTAAGTCATCCCCAAACAGTAGATGAGGAGTATTTAAGCAGTGCTATTTTCTGGGAGCCAAAGTATAACCCAGACCTAATTTGTTAAGCAAAGTGCTTAAAGGGTTAAGGGTAAGACAGCACAACAGCAATGAGAAAGAATTTTTATTCCTGGGATAATAATTTGCCCTTTGTCATGACTTAATTGCAAGGTGGTTTGCCATTGTTTCATAATCACTGTAATGTGATTGATCAATGTAGCATTTATCTTATACATCTGTAAGTGCAAATTTAACCATGTATGTGGGATGCTGTCATTTGTTTTTGTAATCTATCCACACCATACTTAAATTCTTTTCCTTTTTACAATTCTTCATTATGGATTTATTTAGCAACAAATGATCCTTTTTTCCATATGATTTTCTTCTGTTACCCTTTTGTTTTATTTTCATGACTGAGTTTGCTTCTAAATTACTATAAACATTGATGGCATAAATTCCAGTGTATAGTTTGTACATCATCAGAAGGCAAGTTATTGGTCTGTAGTTTTAGGACGGCTTACAGGTTAACTCTTAAGGAGTAGGAGTATTTTTCCTGCTTTTAACCAGGTTGGTGTTTGTTCGGGATGCACATATAAGTAATTCTTACTCAGGGCCAAGTCTTTGTGTAAAGATGTTAATACATTTAGCCAGAAGTTAGGTGCTGTATGAGATTCTGGAGTATTCTAGTTAGGAGTTTTCCTTAATTTTGTTTCAATTTCTCTGGCTGTTATGTCATCCCATTTGATATCCTGTACATTTGAACTTCATACTGTTTTTTTTTTAATTTCTATCCATCCAATCTTCTTCATGTTCCACAGGGTTTTAAAAAAATATTTCTTCAAAATGTGTCTTTTTTTTCTTTTTTTTTTGGTGGTGTTTCTATTCCTGTCTGGTTGTACAGATTTAGATGGTCACTGAGAGAGTCTGTCATTGTATCTGTGGTGGTGAATTTCCTAGGGTGCCCAGTCTAATAAGGAGTTTGATGTCTTGCTATAATATGTGTGGTTATTAATTAGTTTTGTAAAACCATGTAAGTTCATACTGGATATAGGAGAGTTCGAGGCCATGTCCAACCAGTTGATATCGACATCACCTCGTAGTATTTTTTTCTTGTGGAATTGTTATAGATACCCAATGTATGATATCTTCCAGTGTAGCCATATTGTTGCCATAAGGAATGTTAAGGACAGTAACACATATTTGCTTATGTTTGTCTATTTTTAGGAAAGTAATAAGAAGCTCTGCTGAATGGAATTTTGGTATTGGTTTGTTGTGGATGGAAATGTGGCAGTTGTCCATCTCTGATGGACATTTTGATCTAACGAGTTGGTATTGATAAAATTTCAAAATCATTGGGTAAAATTATTTATTGTGTACAGTTTTGAGTCAATGTAAGGGTAGTTAAAGTCACTCTAAAGTGAATGGGTGTAGATATCACATTACTGAGGTAGGTACCATATCCTCTGGAAATAATGAAGGGATTTGTAGTTGGTCATAATGTGCTACTGGGCTTGATTTAGTATGACTAATATTCACAGGAGTTTGAAATTGGTGCTTTGAGGGATTTAGCATGAGGTAATTGGGGAACAGATAAATGAGAATATTTCCCTACCACTCCCAGATGGTTTGAATGAGTGAAAGGACAGTACACTGATACCATGTTTCAGCAGCAGTGTATGTATGTATGTATGTATGCATGCATCTCTCTCTAAATATATCATCATCATCATCTTCTTTCGGCTGTTCCCGTTAGGGCCGCCACAGCAGATCACCTGTTTCCATTTCTTTCTGTCCTCTGCATCTTGCTCTGTCACACCAACCACCTGCATGTCCTCTCTCACTACATCCATAAACCTTATCTTAGGCCTTCCTCTTTTCCTGTTACCTGGTAGCTTCATCCTTAGCATCTTTTTCCCAATATACTCCGCATCCCTTCTCAGCACATGTCCAAACCAATGTAATCTTGCCTCTCTGGCTTTGTCTCCAAACCTTCCAACCTGGCTGACCCTTTAATATACTTATTCCTAATCCTGTCCACCCTCGTCACACCCAGTGCAAATCTTAACATCTTTAACTCTGCCACATCCAGCTCAAACTCCTGCGTTTTTGTCAATGCCACTGTCTCCAACCCATATAACATAGCTGGTCTCACTACCCTCTTGTAGACCTTCCCTTTCACTCTTACAGGTACTCGTCTGTCACAAATCACTCCTGACACTCTTCTCCTCCCACTCCATCCTGCCTGTACTCTCTTCTTCACCTCTCTTCCACACTCATCGTTACTCTGAACTATTGACCCTAAATATTTAAACTCATCCACCTTCGCCACCTCTACTCCTTGCATCCTCACCATTCCTCTATCCTCCCTCTCATTCACACACATATATTCTGTCTTAGTCCTGCTGACCTTCATTCCTGTTATCTCTAGAGCATATCTCCATCTCTCCAGGGTCTCCTCCACCTGTTCCCTACTTTCACTACAGATCACAATGTCATCTGCAAACATCATAGTCCGTGGGGACTCCTGTTTGATCTCGTCTGTCAACCTGTCCATCACCATTGCAAATAAGAAAGGGCTCAGAGCTGATCCTTGATGTAACCCCACCTCTACCTTAAACACATCCATCACTTCCACCGCAGACCTCGCCGCTGTCACACTACCCTCGTACATATCCTGTACCACTCTTACATACTTCTCTGACACTCCTGACTTCTTCATACAATACTACAACTCCTCTCTAGGCACCCTGTCATATGCTTTCTCCAAGTCTACAAAAACACAATGCAACTCCTTCTGACATTCTCAGTACTTCTCCATCAAAACTCTCAGAGCAAACATCGCATCTGTAGTGCTCTTTCCTGGCATGAAACCATACTGCTGTTCACTAATCATCACATCCTTTCTTAACCGAGCTTCCACTACTCTTTCCCATAACTTCATGCTGTGACTGATCAATTTATATATGTATATATATATATGTATATATATATATATATATATATATATATATATATATATATATATATATTTATATATATATATATATGTGTGTGTGTGTGTGTGTGTATCTGTATCTATCTGTGTATATATATATATATATATATATATATATATATATATATATATATATATATATATATATACAATTATAGGTTTGTGTGTGTGTGTTCTCAGTTGTAGGTAAGTCTCCAATATCAGGCAGTTTTTCTTCAGACTCCTAGTGCTGATCAGTGCCACCTTAATGGGCTCTATATTACGCCAATGAAAAACCTTGACAGCGAACACCACTCCAACTAAATTCACTTCCGTGATTCGCTGAATTCTTAAAGGGCAAAGACGTGGTTGGCCAACCACACAATTTTGTCCTTTATCTCCACTGTAGTGTGATCTTGGAGTTGGTATATTTAGTTAGGGTAGGTGTGGGGAGGGGTTGGCTTAGCTAGATTTAGTTCCATTGGGTTGCAAGGCAAGTATTTGTTTGCCCTTTAAGTATTCAGCGAATCGCAGAAGTGTATTTCGCTGAATATGTGTCGACAAAATGGTGTTCGCTTTCAAGGTTTTTTGACGGTGTAATATAGACCCTGTTAATGTAGGCTGGCTGGACTGGAATGTGTCGGGAAGTCCAGGATATCAAACTTGCCTAAAAGGGCATTATGGGACAGTAAAAGTATTAGCCAGTATGCAGATGACTGAGAAGAAAGAGAGAAAGAAAGAAGTAACTTACTATAACAGTAAGTGTATAAATGGGAAAAAAGCAATCATCTAGACAGCTATACTCAGATTTTGTATATTTGGAAAAAATAGAGATCCCTTCTCCTGTGTGAGTAAGTTAATTGTCACAGAGAAGTTCTGCCCTTGCCCAGCTGCATGAGAAGGAATAGTAAAGAGGAAGGCATGAATGAACATTCCTATACAAGGAATTAAAAGGCATCTGCCTTCCAGACCTATTTGCAAGGTAGACTATAGGAGAACTGTTTCAGTTCCCTGAGACTGGAGGCAAACAGATCTATGTGAGACATTCCCCACTGGTGGATTATTAGCAGAAAGACCTCACAGTGAGGGATCCACTCATGAGAGTGTCCTGAATCTTCCCAGTGAATCGGACATTTTATTCTATTCCAGAAGAATGCAAGTTGCATAATGGAATAAGTTATGATGAATTGCTAAGTCTTAGGCATTCATAGTCACTCTGCAAAGGGGGTAAGATCTTGTTCCACCCTGTTTATTTTTTTACCATATTATTGCGGTGTTGTCTGTCACCCTTAAAGAGTGCCTGGTGGCCATAGCTGATTCAGAGCTTT
>NC_056731.1:1564075892-1564193392 GCF_019279795.1 Protopterus annectens | reverse complement strand
TGTTGACGAAGGAAATAAAGGCAGTAGAGGTGCATTGTTTTGGGTGAAAGCCATGTTGTGTAGAGATAAGAAGGTTCTCTTGTAAGAGGAAGTGAAGGATTTGCTTGTGTACACATTTCTTTAGAATTTTTGAAAGTGGGGTTGGGATTGCAATAGGCCTGAAGTTGGCAATTTCTGAGGAGTTACCTCCCTTGTGGATGGGGATGGTATAGAATTGCTTCGATACTGTGCGTATTTTAGATTCAGTAATGGAATGGTTAATAAGTATTGAGATGGAGAAGGCAAGAGTTAGCAGCTTTCTGGAGATAGAGTGGGGGTAGATTATCAATGGAGGGGTAACAGAGTTTAAGCATAAGAAGCAAGGATTTGATGTAGTTAGTAGATACAGTTTTCAGAGAAAAGGCCTGTGAGGGGTTGGAGGGTGTGGGAGGGTCAGGGGGATGTTAACATTTGAGTTGGTTATGGTTTGGAGTATTAATTTACTGATAGTAAGAAATAAAGTAAGAGTTAAAGTTGCTGGCAGTTTTAAGGGGGGTGTTAGTGGGGCAAGGCTGGGAAGATGAGGGGTAACCAAGATGTAGAATTTGATTGACAGCATGCCAAAATCTCTTTGAGTTAAGTGTGAGGTTGGAGGATTGTTATAGATGTTTTTCTTGTCATTATAGATAGATTTCTTAGTTTGGTTGCGAAGTTCTTTATAGTGTTGGAGGATGGAGTGGAGTTTGGTTTTGGACCAAATCCTCCAAGCTTTGTCTCTTTTTTGTATTAGGGAGTGGGTGGTGAGTGAGAGTGAGCCAGGGGATATGATTTGACTCTAACACATACTTCCCAACCATCCTGAATTACTTGATTTTTACCGAGTTTTAGGGTCCAAATAATGGTGTGCCACGATTCCAGAGTGGCACCCCTTAATTCCTGAATTTCCCAGCACTTTATTTTAAATTTTTATTTCAGTTTTTTGAGTTGACATCATCAAGTGCACAATGACGTCAGCTTTGTGAAACAGCCTGCGAGCCTGTTGGAATTGAGCTCAACGGCTCAACGACATGCATGTATTTCCGGCTGCTCAAAGTTCCAATGCTTAGCGGGAACAACCGCGATGTGAGGCTGGATATATATGCTGCAGTACCTACAGAAGAGCGAGTTGCTGACTACTGTTGATGGAGGGTTGAAACCAGAGGTTGAATGAGCTGCTGCCCATTTCTATGCTGTGCTGCTGCCGTAGGAATGGATGTTAGAAGACACTACCTACGAAGGTTAGAAGAGCTGCTGTCATTGTCATATGCTGCTACAGGAGGGTGTGTGTGTGGTAACCAATGAGTGATTTGATTTAAAATAGAAGATATTTAAACTGTTAGGTGTAGAATATTTAAAAAAAATTATGCATTCTATACCTGTACTCCGAAGTAAGTTAAAAACCTAGAGCAAATATTGAACATGAGTTATGTAAGCAGTGCTTGAGATATGCAAACATTAGTGAGCAAAACTTCAGATATTTTTTTCCCAGATGGTGGGCATGCTATCAGTGTGCTACTGAATCAAGCCGCCCTTACAAAGTTCTTTTGCTTGTATTCCATTAATCATCTTTGAGTATGTACAGGGAAGTTTAAGACAATAAAGGAAAAACTCAGTCTCCTGTGAGGATATCAACACAACTCTTGTGATTGCTGGCACCTACCTCTGAGGGAACACATTATTAACTGAGTTTGTGGTGAGCAGGATGAAACAGAAAATATTCAAATATAGGACAAACAAATAAGGCATGATCCTCACTAGAAGATGGTACTAGATAAAATATAAATTCCTAATAATTGAGGTCTCAGATAAGTTCTAATAAACAGATGAAATTACTCCAACTGCTGATCATTATGTGTGCAAAACAGAACCACTGTATTAACGTAATTTAAAGTGGCTTATTAGCAGAATCATTGCAATTACAGACCATCCTGCTTGGATTCTGCTATTAGCACTGGTATGTTAAAACTGAGATCTAAGAATTATAACTATTAGGCCCTTGCAATTACATTTATTATAGTTCTAAAAGTACAAATGAATGTACAGGTAGTTAAATAAATAATGTGTCCAATAATTAAAAGTCCTATTATTCTTAATGGTCCCAACACTCCATGCAACAATGGTGGCTTGAGTTTCACATTACTTTAGGCTAACTTGGAAGTCTTTGTTTTCTGTATGCCATACCAGTTGCTTTAAAAACAAACAATACCTGCCAGATATAGATTTCTTGCTGAAGAAATGTAGGTAAGTTCTGTAGTGGAAGACTCACTCTGACTTTTAGGTCAGTTTGTTTTATGTATGAATGCATAATCTGGTGTTTTATGAAGAGTAGCCACCATGTACAGAGATTTCCCCAAGGAAAGCTATCATGTGGATGTATTTACATGATTCTGTAAAGGACGTTTTAATTTTAGTTGAACTTGAATGAGATATATTTTCCACCACTAGTGCTTTACTGAACTGGTGTAAGGTGTCTCTGCCTCTGTGGAAGAGAGATCCAGGACTTTATAATACAGAGTACCTAAGAAAAGTATTACAAGTACATTTTTGGCTGACATTGCACCTTCACTATTTTTTGACAGCAGATCTTAGACACTATTGATATGGACCTTGTGAACCCTGTGAACAGGAAGTGATGTCCATTGAAAACTAAAACCTGTACAATGTGTTAGAATTCCCAGTGAATGTCAAAAGTGTGTGTTTGTGTGTGAAATGCCCCAGGTGACTATACTTGGTGGCGAGAGGAGGTACTGAGGCTCAAACCTTGTACCTTGGGTACAGGTAACAAGAGCCTAAAGTCCCTACCCACCACCCCTTGTGAAAGCTCTCCACATTTATGCCTCATATATTTGTTCTGTTCCTCAAAATCTGTGGTTTTCTGGATTTTTGTGGCAAGTCAATGAAGGATTGACTTCACTAAATAATGACAGGCATTTGAATTTCAGAGTTCATATTCTTCAGAAAATAAATGGTAACACAAAACATTTTATTCTAGCAATTTTCTAAGTTTATAAGATCAGTATTTGAAATGTGTCCTTATTTGTGAGCTGTATTCCCCCATTATTGGCTTTGTCCATGTTTTTGTGCTAAGAGGTTTAGAACTATGGTGAGAAGTGAGAACTGCATTCTGTATACCCCCATTATTGGCTTTGTCCAGTTTTTTTGTGCTAACAGGTTGAGAGCTATGGTGAGAAGTGAGAACTGAACTCACTAAATGATAGCCATTTAAGTTCATGAAACTGCTGATATGGCATAGTGGTTTGTTGCTTTGACTGTAGTGCACAGGGTCTTGGGTTCAAGACTTAGTAGTGAAACGATGGTGACAACACAGCATTTTATTCTAGCAACTTTCCAAAATTATACAAGCAAGGTTTAAAATGTGTCCCTGGTTTTTGGGCTTTTGTCCCCCCCAATAAATGTTGGCTTTTTCCAGATTTCTTTTGCTGCAAAGTTGAGAGATACAGTTGAGTGTCCAGTGGATTTTACAAGGAGATGAGAGCTTCAAGGGAAGAGAAGTTTAGTGTTGCTTATACTAAGTCTGTTTGCATTGTTAATAGCATAATAGGTTAAATACTTGCTTTTGATGCAGAAGTCTGTGGGTTCTACTCCCACAGTAAGTAGCTACATTGCTAGTACTATACTGTGTTGTACTTTTAAAGGGGGTGGGTGTAACAAGTCATGGGTGTAGCTACAGATACAACAGAAATTAGAAAATGTCATGCACAAGGGCATTTGTGCCTCAGTGGAAAGAGCAAAAAATATCATTAACCCAAATTCAGGAACAGAAAATCATAATTATGTTCTGTGCTACATTATAAGAAAAATAGTTTTAAACAAGTACAGTACATTTTCCAGCATTCAAGTTAAAACATTTTTTCCACTGCAGACAGTGGAGAAGAAAGGTTGCCCAGTTAATAGCACCTGGATTACTATTATAGTTTTGATGCATCATGATGAATGTAGGAGAGGGTCAGTCAGTACTTGGACTAAAAATTGGAAGTCTTAAAACATGCAGTTTGCCTAGTTTATTTTGTTGTGGATTTACAGCTATTGAGTTGGTCTGATAACACAAATCAGAGTAAGTCAAACAAAAAAAAAATGAAATTTTAAATAAGTTTGAGAAGTTGTGCAAGATTCCCATGGCTTACACTACTGTCATTCTACACATACATATATATATATATATATATATATATATATATATATATATATATATATATATATATATATATATATATACAGTGTGTGTGTGTGTGTGTGTGTGTGTGTGTAAGTAGACTTTTATGATTGAAATGTTCTGAATTGGGCAGTTTTGTCATTATTGGGTCATGCATTTTGTTTCATTGCCTACTGGATAAATGTTTAAATAAATTAAAAATGTGCTCCAAGTCTAACACGTGTGCTGTATTATACAAGGAATATAATTTAATAAAGTCAGGAAGGTGTATGTTTCTTGTTTGTGTGCAAGGGGCCTATGATTTGAAAACAGCCCAAAGGCAATCTTTATCCACCACTGGCCAGATAAATTTTTTTTGGATGTGGTGTGGGTTTCAATGATATTTCAATGAATGTGAGTTTCAAGGGCAGAGACATTTTAAAGTTTTAATGCTATGCCTGCTTTCATTGTGAGACAGTATTGCTTTGTTTAGCAGATGTCTATTAGTGTCTGTGCATTGTGCAATAAAATGTAAAAATAAAATCCAAATAATCATTGTAGAAGTAAAGCAGAATGCACATTAGTATTTATGGTAAATGGGGAAAAATAGTCATGTAATGGAACATTGGAATGGCTGCAGGGGGACTCTGGTGCCATATTTTGGTTGCCTGTTCTTCAGTTTGCATTTGAAAGTTGGTATCCCACAAGTCCATTGGGGTGAGGGGGGCTACATAATTATATATGCAAATTTTATGTTAATCAGCATACAGATTTGTACCTAGTTGTCATGGGCCTTCTCCAGATTTTTGAAGTTTCCAGGTTGAGAGGTATGCTTTAACAGTGCGTAAGGGGGCAATAGAGTTGAGTATGTTAAGGAATATGGAATTCAATTCTTGTATGTGTCATCTAGGGATAGGTGTCTAAGAAAGGGCCAGTTAATGGCTGAGAGATAGTTGAGTATGTCAGAGTGAAGATTAGATGATTTCCAACAAGCTATAAACTTATGTTGTCTAGCATAATATGGGGAGAATTTGAGGACTTTGACTGGACAGTGGTCCCTGAAAGTGTCAGGCAGTGTTTCTAGGAAGTGATATCTGTAGAGGTGAGAGACAATGATCCAATCAAGAAGAGAGGTAAAGCTGGTTGATTTGTTAGTGTGAGTAGGAGTGGTGATTAATTGGGAGACGCCATGTAAATTAAAAAAAATAAAATCAAGTCCAGTTTAGTCTCAAAATGCTCTCAAGATGCTGATTCCTTGTGAGCATTGTGTGAACAGTAATGATTGCTATATTAGAAAAATGAGTTTGTTTAACCCACCCTTAAGGCTTGAGTTAGAGGCCTTTTTGATTATCTCTGAGAATGAAGTGCATGATTTGTTGAGTAACAAGAATGATGAGGCATATTATAATATGGCAGAGAATGAAAGAAAAGCATTGTTTGAACTGAAAAATGAGAAAAATATTTATATTACTAAAGCTGACAAAGGTAATGCTGTGGTGGTCATGGATTACAGTTTTTACTACTTAAGCCTTATGAATTTGCTTGATGATGAGATATTTTATGCTAGGGTGGATTTGGAAGAAGTGAATACATCATTTAGCATTATTTATACATTGATAGAGGAGTGGTTATTAGATGGTTGGATCATTAATGATTTAGCTGATTACTTTAGGATTTTTAAACCCAAATTAGGTAGTTTTTTTGGCCTCCCTAAAGTTCACAAAAATCTTGATGTTCCTAGCTTTAGACCTATTGTGGCTAATAGTGGTAGTAAAACTGAGTCCATGGCCATTTACGTTGATAAAAAATTGCAAAATGTGGTCAAACAAGGGCCGTACTTTGTTAGAGATTCTTTTGATTTTGCTGATTCATAAAACAAATAACAGTTGACAAGTAATTGTGGCTGGTTACAGCCAATGTTGTCTTCTTTGACACTGTAATACCTAATGACGAAGGTCTGGAAAGGGTCAGCAATGTGCTTTGTGAGTTCAAATGCTTTTTGAAGGAAGAAGTTGATTTGATTGTTAGGGTTTCAGATGTGATTTTATCCTATAATAATTTTTTTGTTTTTGAAGATGTAATTTTCAAACAAATTAATGGTCTAGCGATGGGGGCTACTGTGTGTGTCTTTCGGCTTTTCCCGGGGAATTCGTCACAGCAGAACTCCGTCCGCTAATGATTGGCAGTAGAGTTTTACATGCTGGCTTGCCCTAACGCACAACCTTCAACGAACGCCCATTCACGTGATCGTCACACAGTAGACGCTTTAACTGAGAATCGAAGCACCACGATGGGGGCTACTACTGCTCCCAATTATGCTAATGTTTTTAAGATAAGTTAGGAAAAAGAATTTATTTATGAATCAGAGTTTTTTAATAATATTGTAGTGTATAAGCATTTTATAGATGATTTTTTTTGTTCGGAAGGGGACGGAAGCTACTTTATTTGATTTTATTTCAAAATGAAGCGCTTTTCATGGCAGTGAATACTGTGACTTTTTCAGATAAAAACAACATTGAGAGCATGCCCTTAAGTAGTCAGTGAGCAGTAATTAATTAGTTAGTTAATTAACAAGTATTAGTTAATCATTTCATTTCATTCTTCTTGACAACAAATTGAAAACTAGTACTCATAGAAACTATAGTTTCTAAAGACTACAAAAGAGTCACAAACACATTTAGACACACCCATATGCAAAACTCAAACCCTAACCCTACAGAAGAAACAATACTAAATGTTCTTATATACCATAAAATACCTACAAAGGTTTTTGTACTTTATAAGTACCAAATATCTAAAATACTAAAATGACATGGTAAACCCATGTTCGTTCATACTATTGTTGATTTTTAAGATCTTATGTACAATTAATACATACTTTACATGAATTCTATAGGTAAAACCCTATCTAGTAAGGCTTTTTAATTTCAGAATACATACAATAGAACATCTTTCATTTAGACCTGGATACTGTCCTGCATTGGTGTTCAACTGCCATATTAATTCTAAACATTCTAACTCCAGTGAAACTGGACCCCCCCCATGTTATCGGGTACAGTTTGGTCTATTGCCCTGAACAAAAACCTGTGATCTATGTATTCATGAGTATGTTTAGCTAGGGCACTACCTTTGCTCAATTTGCCAATGTGGTATAGATGTTCATATATTCTTTCTTGCAATTTCCTATCTGTTTTCCCTGTATAGAATGCGGGACACATTTGGCATTGAGACAGGTGTATGACCCCTTTAGACTGGCAATTTAATCTAAATCTGGTGGTGTATTGAGTGCCTTTGATCTTAAACTCCTGACCTACATCCATATGTTTACAATACTTACACATACCACATTTATTCACCCCATATCTACTAACTAGTGTTTTAGAGTCTATTGACCCAACGGATAGAGGACCTTATGGACAAGGTGAACCACTTGTCCAACCCTTGCCCTAACACTACATCAACACAAAGTAACTCAACTAATGTTTTTGCCGATACTATACCATCTACTTCTGGCATTAATAATGTCAGTATTCTGCTGCTGACAATGTTTGTTTACCTCAGCGTCCTGGCGGGAACCAAACTGCACAAATTCAAACTGTTAATAATAATTCTCCGGTTGGAAATAGCTCCTCAGGGCTTATTGGTTCTCCGGATGCACATACATGGCTCACTGAGCCTTTAAACTTGTTCTCAGAGGAAAGTGAACAGGAGTTACTGGCTAGAGGAACATCAAGTACAAAAAATATAGTTTCCATACTGCAAAAACTGGACTCATGTATGCTTAAACATAAAATGTTACAGTTGGAAATTAGCTATTTCCGCCAATGCATAAGTGAGAATATTGTCCCGAAGGGGCTGAGAAGGTGGCAGTATCCCATTGGTCTGGAGGAGGGGTCAGTGTTTCACCAAGAGCTCATCGAGCTCTTTAACAAACAAGGGATTGAACTATTGCAGGTCGTGTGTAAACATTACCAATGATCCATCGACAAGTTGATGGAAGAATCTACTGACTTTGATGCAGCTATTAGAGCCAGTAATGATTTTCAAAGATACCAGTATGACTACAATAGGACTTTCTCTAGTATAGAGCAGTTCATTAACAAATCAAAGTCTATTAAAATGAAAAAGTTGAACAGAGACCGGGCAGCGTATAACAACAAATCAGTGTACCCGAAACTGCCCACATCTCAGCAGTGGAGCCCTACAGGCCAAGAGAGTAGCAGGGGTGTGTCTACTATAAATGAGGAGGTCGACAACCTTGATTTTCATGATGAAGAGATGGCAGAAACAGACTTTACCTCGTAGGAGTAAAAGGATCCACCAGCAAAAAAAGTCATACTATAGCGCATCTAATAATGACACCTCACACAACAGCCAAGGTAAAAATTTCAGAACCGTTCACTAAGCCACAAGCCCCAGCAACCAACACACTACCAGAGTAAGAGGAAGAACAAGAAGGGGAACAGAATGAGGAAGTGAACTTTGATGCAGGTAGCAGTTTTAAGAGAATGACTTTATTATCTATAATTTCTCTGGCCTGACTATTGATGGAGCCTTAGTGGAGCTGTTTGCTAAAGGGTTGACTTTTGTGCCATATTATCGAGCAAACCTTGCCTCTTCACTTATAGACCTAAAACTGTTTGCTTGTAAACTTAATCTAAATCTCATCTTAGGTGAAAATACTACCAGAAAAGATGAGTTCCACATTCCTAGTACATTTAATCCACCCTTGCACCCAATCTTAGACCTGTTCGAGCAAATTTGTGAGTTGGACTTCAGGAATGAATTAGTGAAAAATAAAACCAACAAGAATTTTGTAAGAAATATTACTGTAAGAGAGAGGCAATTATTAGATGAATTGCAAATGGCTGGTTTGAGAATAATGAAATGTAATGAATGAATGTAAGTATATAACACTCTTCCTGTTTTTTATTATTTATTTATTTGTTAATTGAGTAATTTAATTAATTTATCATTTTTTACTGAAGTGGGTGTGCAAGCAAACACTATTAATCTGTGTTTGGGTGGGTTGACAGAGTTAACAAAAGAAAGAGATCTGGGTAAAAGTTGTCCAGAAATGCAGTAAATTGAGAAACATTTAAGTAATTGAACACAAACACATATTTTTTCCTTGCAATCACTTTGAGAACATGTTTTAAGATAGGATAGCAAGAAAGAGAGGATGCAGGTATAATAAAAAAATACATGAAACCAATTACTTGTAGTTGGCTAATAAGGATAGGGGAGTTAAGGTAAAAAAAAATAAAATAAAAGTTGAGAAGAGCTCTGAAACATGAGGTGGAGACTATCCTTGGCAAAGCAAGGATTGTCAAGCAATGTATGTCATGATTACATTTTCTGGATCCCAGGGAATGGCAACAACAATTTACCAATTGTTGAAACAATTCATCTTTTCTCTGTACCTAGGAATCATTTTGGTGAAGAAAGGATGCCACTAAGGACTAGTCTTTCCTGCATTTGTAACATTTATGGAGAGTTCTGTCATATCTCTGTCTCTCTGCATATCTCTCAGAATACTACATACCAAGTCTTTCATCCCCATATGAATGACCATCATGCCATAATCATATTTGTGAGGTTAAAGGGCTTTAAAAGCCCTTGATGTATATGAGATCCTGGCACCTACATCTGGTCAGCCTTGTGAGTGGAGAATCAATGTGTCTTGCTATAGAGTCATTGATCACTAACATGTTTTTATTTGTAGAGTGGTCTGGTGTGCTGGGTTTGGATTCAAGCTGATATAGGTTATGATGAGTCTCCGTTGTAGATGTGCCTGAGGATGGTGTGGTGTTAGATTTTCATTGAGACCTGGTCTTTTGTTGGTCTAGGAGGCTTTGGCAAAGATGTTTTTACAGCTTCAGTATGGGTTTGTGTAGACTGATGTGAAGGTGGGTGGAGGTTGAGGCATCCATGTTAG
The DNA here is from genome assembly GCF_019279795.1 of Protopterus annectens. Taxonomy (NCBI): domain Eukaryota; kingdom Metazoa; phylum Chordata; order Ceratodontiformes; family Protopteridae; genus Protopterus; species Protopterus annectens. Next base: position 1,564,183,283 of record NC_056731.1, on the reverse strand, counting down.
TTTAAATGCTTGCATCGCTGACAAATTGACTGTCTCAAATTAAGTAAAAGTTTATCTGTGAACATCAGGCAGTTGCCACACTACCTGAAAAATTTTACATGTGCAAAATTTTGGGTTTCTGTCCCAAAAAATATGTAATGTGAAAAAAAATTTGAAACTTTGACCAATTCAAAAATTTAAAATTAAAATGTTAAATTTTTTTAAACATAGATGTTAAATTTACGTATAAAGGAGGGAAAAGGGTTTCCACTTTTGGAATAAGGGGGTTACAATTAAAAAAGTTTTTTTATCTAGGGACATTATTTTGTAATAACTATGAATTTTGCAAAAATTTTTTAAAAATGGGTAATACCCCGGGAGCCCTTTTATTTGGTGGGGGGCACAAATTTGTCCTACGAACATTGGGTCCAAGAAAAGGTCACATACACTAATTTTTGGATGACATCTTCAGGGTGAGATACTGAATGCTTGAAATTGTAGCATTTTTAAGGGAACAACGTTTTTTTATTTTAAAAGGGCTTTCCCAAAAATTTTTGGGATTTCTATTTGAAAAATACAACGGGAAGAAAGCAGTATAAAAGAAGTTACAATTTTTTTTGTTTTTTCTAGTGACCCCCCCCCAAGAAGAACAATAAAAGGAAGTTTGGGGAAAGGGGTCCTCCCAGATTAATTTCTTTAAAGAACAACTTGAAGGAATTTTCAAATTACCCAAAAATGTTAAACCTTTTTAAAAGGTTTTCAAAGAAAAGGAATGTACCCATTTTAATAAAATAATTTCACCCATGTAAAGGGTTACTTTTGGGGAAACAAAAAGAAGACTTTTTTTATTTTTTTAAAACTTTTTTATTGGGAGGCTCACTTGGGGGACTCAAAAAAGGGACCTAAATAAACCTTTATAAGTAAGAAAGTGGCTCACACACCTAGAATTACCTTCAAAAGAGGAGCTAATTTAAAAAACCTAGTTGAAAGAAACTCTAAAATACTAGTCAGTAGGTGTGGGATATATAAATGTGGTATGTGTAAGTACTGTAAACATATGGATGTGGGTTAGAAGTTTAAGATCAAAGGCACTCAATACACCACCAGATTTAGATTAAACTGCCAGTCTAAAGGGGTCATATACCTAGCTCAATGCCAAATGTGTCCCGCATTCTATATAGGGAAAACAGACAGGAAATTGTGGGAGAGAATATATGAACATCTATACCACACTGGCAAATTGAGCGAAGACAGTGCCCTAGCTAAACATACCCGCGGATACATGGATCACAGGTTTTTGTTCAGGGCAATAGACCAAATTGTACCAATAACATGGGGGGGTCCCATTTCACTGGGTTTATAATGTTTAGAATTAATATGGCAGTTGAACACCAATACAGGGCAGTATCCAGGTCTAAATGAAAGATGTTCTTTTGTATGTATTCTGAATTTAAAAAGTCTTACTAGATAGGGTTTTATGTATAGAATTCATGTAAAGTATGTATTAATTGTACATAAGATCTTAAAAACCAACAATAGTATGAACGAACATGGGTTTACCATGCTATTTTAGTATTTTAGATATCTGGCACTTATAAAGTACAAAAACTTTTGTAGGTATTTATGGTATATAAAAACATTTAGTATTGTTTCTTCTGTAGGGTTTGGGTTTGAGTTTTGCATGTGGGTGTGTCTATATGTGTTTGTGACACTTTTGTAGTCTTTGGAAACTGTAGTTTCTGTGAGTACTAGTTTTCAATTTGTTGTCAAGAAGAATGAAATGAACTGATTAACTAATACTGGTTAATTACATAACTAATTAACTACTGCTCACTGACTACTTAAGGGCATGTTCTCAATGTTGTTTTTATCTGAAGAAGTCACAGTATTCACTGTGACGAAAAGCACTTCATTTTGGATTAAACTGCTTGTTCTTATGTTTTGTGTTTGGTGCCTTCCTTCCTGCAACCAGTTTTCAGTTTTGTGTTCTTTCATCGGCTTGTGTCTTTTATTTGATTTCATGGAATATTTAAATTCGGCTTCAGAGTTTTTGAAATTCGCTTTTAATTTTGATTTAGAAAGTATAAATTACCTTTATTTGACTTTATTTAATAAGCCAACAAACTGAATATCAGAATTTACAAAAAGCCAGTACAAAGTAATAGTTATTTGTTTTATAATAGTATGCATAGTGCTAAGCACAATAAGAATATTGTTAAAGGCCAGTTCGATAGAGTTAGGATAACTGAAGATAATGGCCATTTTTATGAAGAATGTAGCTTTCTTAAAATGAAGTTTGATGCTAGAGGGTACTCACCTGATGCTGTGGATGAGATGATGGATAATGTTTTTTCTAAAAGGACATTGATGGGCAATAGTTGTTTCCAGAACAACGATGATAGAATGCAGGTTAATATTAATATTAATAATATGCTAGTTAACAATTTAAATAATGGTTATGCTTTAGCCTGTTTGCTTCTGTATTTGGTGGATGATTTCAATATTAAGAAAATAATCAGGAACAACTGGAAATTCTTGATGAATTTCCAAGATATGAATAAAATAATTAGTGATGCTGCAGTTTTTGCAAACAAAGAAGGAAGAATCTCAAATAATATTTTTATAGGAATAGTCTGAATAACAGGGGTATTTCTAGAGGAATGTTTAAATGTGGGAGCTCAATTATTGTAAGCATGTGTTAGTAAGGAAGAAAGTTTTTGTAGAAGCTAGAAATTATTTAATTAATTTACCCCATCAGTTTAATTGTAAATCTAAGTATGTAGTATATATAGCAATTTGTGGGCTTTGTCCCACATTTTATGTATTGAGGACTACTAGCGGGGTTTATTTTAAGATGTATGAGCACTTGAGAGCAGTAGAGAAAAAAATAATTAACTAATGTTCTGGCTAAGCATGCAGTTTTGAATCATTCTAATAGAATAGCTGTTTACAAATTTTCTATAATTGATTAAGTTTTAAATTATGATTCCAGGTGGGATGCAGGAGAAGATTAGATTGGAAAGAATATTGCTAGCAGGTAAGGTTTAATGCCTGTGGATATCCATGGATTAATGATAGAGAAAATTTTTAAATTATTTTAAAAAGGAAAAGGTTAAATCATTGTAACTGATAAGTCATGTGACTTTTATTTTAGGTTTATATGGACTGTTTAATTGAATATGCAACTTGGTCTGATGAAGTTCATGTTAGAATGAAAGTGCTTATCACTTGTATTTCTTTTTTTAATAAAGTGTATTATTTTGCTGTGAATCTCATACTAAGACAAGGTTATTTGCATACCTCTCAACCTCATAGTGCAAGAAATCTCGACAAAGCCTGACAAAATGGGGAGACAAAGGCCCAAAAATTGGGACAAATTTTAAATATTTCTCTTATAAACTTAGAAAGTGGCTAGAGTAACAGGGTTTATGTTAACATATATTTTCTGAAGGATTTGAAATCTGAAACTCAAATGTGTGTCATTATTTAGTGACTTCAATCCTCAGATCATCCCAGTGATTTGTCAGAAAAACACAAATTTTATGAGGAATAGACTAAACCTGAGGCAAAAATCTGGACAGTCTGCTAAAATATGGACAGTTGAGAGGTAATGTTATTTGACTTTTTAAGCTGGTTGGGTGGGCCAGCTGGTGGAAACATTTATGGAGAAGGTGCCTACAGACTTCATCTCAGTTGCGACCTCCTGGATTCTGAGGATGGTTGGAGGAGAGTATTTTGCAGAGTATTTTTTGGAGAGAGTTCTTTGTACATATTTTATAGTTGATGACAGTGGATGTATAAACTAGGATAAGTGGGTTATGTGAAAGGAACACTTTAGAGTTGATTTGGAAAATAAATTCTCTATAAGAAGATAGCCATTTGATCAGTTCACAAACGCTGCATATAACACATATTTGCTGGATCTCACTGATGTGTACATTTTTATATCTGAGAGATGCTTATTTAAACTGTAATGAATTACTGATGTCATCCATTTTGTTTGGTGTAATAGTTGAAGAAAGAGGTAAGGATTATGTATTTAATTCTTGTTACAAAGCTTTATGCTTCCAGTGGTTCTCTGCTCTACACTGCACCTTTTACACTTTGCCTATTTTTAATGCACATTGTATGACTAGTTATTTACGTATGTGGTTATGATTCCCCACTTTTTTAAATTATTTATAGTTCAGTTCTATTTGTTGAATATGTTAGTGTGGATCATTTCTTTTTAGTAACTGGAAATTGTGTCAGGTTTGTTCTCATTTACTTTTGGCAATCATTCTGTGTGACTTTTTATAAGGATAAGTTGGTGACCATTGTTTTATTTTTGTGGTTACAGAAAATGTTTTTGTGTGTCTTCGTAAGGGTGTACTTGTTCATGTATGTATGTATGTATACATAACTGAGTATTTTATGTGCAGTCATGTACTTATACATATGTATTTATTCTGTAGGTGTCCATACTTCTTTACATAAATGTGTATTTATTGTATGTACATATTTGTTTGCAATTTTTGTACTAGGACAAGAATGTAAGTATATAACACTAACTTCCTGTTTTTTTATTATTTATTTATTTGTTAATTGAGTAATTTAATTAATTTATCATTTTTTACTGAAGTGGGTGTGCAAGCAAACACTATTAATCTGTGTTTGGGTGGGTTGACAGAGTTAACAAAAGAAAGAGATCTGGGTAAAAGTTGTCCAGAAATGCAGTAAATTGAGAAACATTTAAGTAATTGAACACAAACACATATTTTTTCCTTGCAATCACTTTGAGAACATGTTTTAAGATAGGATAGCAAGAAAGAGAGGATGCAGGATGCAGGTATAATAATAAAAAAATACATGAAACCAATTACTTGTAGTTGGCTAATAAGGATAGGGGAGTTAAGGTAAAAAAAAATAAAATAAAAGTTGAGAAGAGCTCTGAAACATGAGGTGGAGACTATCCTTGGCAAAGCAAGGATTGTCAAGCAATGTATGTCATGATTACATTTTCTGGATCCCAGGGAATGGCAACAACAATTTACCAATTGTTGAAACAATTCATCTTTTCTCTGTACCTAGGAATCATTTTGGTGAAGAAAGGATGCCACTAAGGACTAGTCTTTCCTGCATTTGTAACATTTATGGAGAGTTCTGTCATATCACTGTCTCTATGCATATCTCTCAGAATACTACATACCAAGTCTTTCATCCCCATATGAATGACCATCATGCCATAATCATATTTGTGAGGTTAAAGGGCTTTAAAAGCCCTTGATGTATATGAGATCCTGGCACCTACATCTGGTCAGCCTTGTGAGTGGAGAATCAATGTGTCTTGCTATAGAGTCATTGATCACTAACATGTTTTTATTTGTAGAGTGGTCTGGTGTGCTGGGTTTGGATTCAAGCTGATATAGGTTATGATGAGTCTCTGTTGTAGATGTGCCTGAGGATGGTGTGGTGTTAGATTTTCATTGAGACCTAGTCTTTTGTTGGTCTAGGAGGCTTTGGCAAAGATGTTTTTACAGCTTCAGTATGGGTTTGTGTAGACTGATGTGAAGGTGGGTGGAGGTTGAGGCATCCATGTTAGTTTAAATGCTTGCATCGCTGACAAATTGACTGTCTTACATTAAGTAAAAGTTTATCTGTGAACATCAGGCAGTTGCCACACTACCTAAGGATACCTAAGTGGTGACAGAATGAAGACAAGTAGACTAACTTTCCATTTTAGTCCAGATATTTGGGAAATTTGTTTGAATACTACACATTCTTATTTTATAAAACAAAAGAAATATTATGCAGACTAATTTTATGAAGCAAACGGTACAGTCTAAGTTTGTAAACTAAAAGGGGGCTGTCAGACTATATAGTAACCTAGATTGTAGCTATACAGTACTTGATTTTGAAGTAGGTGGATGAGGGGTTATATTAGGAACAAAATGGAACAGAACTGTGTATGTCAAGTGCATAAATACTTACAAGTGCTTATTTTATTTTCCTGCAGCAAAGGAGTTGGAGATTAATAGAATTGCATGTCATATAAGGTGGGTGCAAATCTCCTGGCATTGCAGTGTGTATGATATCTATGCCAGCCCCCTGTACAACTCTGATTCATCCCCTCACTGTGTCATCCTTCTCCAGGTCCATTTGTGGAGTGAAACCATGCTCTTCAAGGTTCATTGGAAGCCACCACTGTTGCTGGCTCAGAAGTAGCCACCAAGTCTGTTGCGTATTAGTAGCTACTACCAAATCTGCTGCTTATCAGAGGAACACTGTTTGCTTGCTGACATGAAAGACAACGCTTATACTGCACAGGGACTCATGAAAACAGGGGAGTCTTACTATTTGAGAAGTGGTGACCCCCCCCCCCGACAAGGAAAATAGAACTCTGTTATAATGCTGTGGGTAGTTTGCAAAAGTGAACCATAAATGCACGGATTGCAAGGCATGCTGTGCTGTGTATGAGGCCTTCCATACATTTGTTACAGCATGTGCTGTCAGCTGGAGTGCAAGCAGTGATAACACGCTCACTGCTGTTGCTATTGTGGCACCATGTTTGAATGATACAACATAGTAACAGACACGTCTGAAGCTGCCAAATGGGAGTTCATAGGTTCATAGATTAGTACTAGGCTAACTGCTCTTGTGGGCCATTTTAAGCCTAGCCAGTTACCTCATGGGAAACCCTGCACCTTTTTTTTCTGTAATGTAAACACCTTAACCACTATGACAACATTATAAGTGGGAGTAGGGGACAGTGAGACAATATTGACTAGCAAGGACAACAATGCATACATGCACACACACACTGATCCATGTGTGTAACACACAGATATCCACGTATTGTCATGGGACAGAGAACGACAATGGCTATAACATTTAATCATACCAGAGATAGAGTTGCTACTACAGGCCCTACATACACTCACACACACATGGCTGGCATAGCCTTAAGAAGGGTACTGCAAACAAGGCTTTTTGGGATCAGATGTCACAAGAAGTCATACAGAACATCAGTGATGTATGCAGACCTAATAAAACAGCAACACAGGTGCACTGCAGTGGGATACTGTAACTGATATGATACTGCATACCAAAACCAAGGCACATAAAACTGAACTAAACAGGTTGATCACAAAAGATGGACTACAAATACAGAGGCATATTGCAAAGATTGATATATTCCTGATATCCCTCTACAAGGAAGGTGTGAGAACCCTCATATGTAGCAGCGTTATGGATGTAGGAGCTGGCTGGTGACACCTCCCAAGTGTCCACCTCATGGAAGTGCTACCAAGACATATCAGAATGTGATACCTGACTCCCCACAGCCTCATAGTCAACTGCGTGGCTACTTCATCCATCTCGCATAACTCTTCTACCAATATTAATGTCACAAGGTTAGTATTAGCAAGTTCCATTACAGTAGTACAACGATCCATTAATGTGAATGGTATAGTTAGTAGAATATACATAAATATATATATATATATATATATATATATATATATATATATATATATATATATATATATATATATATATGCTCCAGTGGCATCAGGGCTGCAACTGTGACAGCCTGACTTTCAAGGTACATATGTGCCCATATCCAATGTACATAATTGGCATGTAACACTGTGTACCAAGTGGTGGTGGGAGTGAGCCCTATGATCCAACATTACCACAGGGGTGTTACCTGTATGCTTTCATAGCACAATAGGCTGAAAACTGCCAGATGTCAGCGGGTCCCCTATGACTGACAATGGCATCTTGTACATAGTACATTTCAGCAACACAGTGATGCTGTCAGCAATGCTAAGATTAGACGTAATGTAGATCTGAACAGCTAAGATGATGAAGGGATGAGATGAACATCCAGCATACCCTGTATTTAGAAATGGGCATCCTGTGCATGTTAGCTACTCCCAAGCTACCCAGAATGCACCAACATAGATGCCATCAATGAAACACTCTGCATCTGCTGTGCATGTACTACCCATAGAGAAGAGTTGTGTAGGTGGATATTACTACCATGACTCCAGGACATTCCCTGACCTGGATGTCACCCTTGGCAACAGTCAGTGTATGTGAAATCACTACACACACCATATCAGAGAGGTAGAATGTGCAGTGTGGCATGCATGAGGAAGTGCAATCATGTAAGGGGGCAGATGCATGGTGTATGGCCACAAGCCAGGTAAGTGTAGATGTCATATGCCATTCCACTGACAGTGGCTGCTTCTGCCCCTAAGCATGGACACTTTCATGCTCATGGCTGATGGTCTTTCAGCTCCACTACTTGAACACCCTCAAATGCCAGCCACTTCAGGTCCCACAATTCTATGTCATCCCAGTCTGATGTTGCCCTACTGAATATGGCTCTTGCCATGGCAATTCATATGGTTATGGATGCTTCCCTGCTCACTGATTGTTTCTTGCTGGCCTCTTTCATCTCCTTTGGCTCTTTCTACTTCCATTCTTTTCCTTTGCTCTTACGCCCCTCCCCCTCCTCCTCTCTGTTATACTCCCTCCATCTCTTGCTTTTGCCTTCCTGCTGGCCCCTCCCTCTCCTTTCTCTTACCTGGCCCCTGCCCCCAGAACCATTATAGCTACGCCACTACATGTGGCACCATTTTCAAATGCCCTTTCTTACCCTCTCCACCCCTGTATGGCCCTAGGCTGCTGGCTCCGTTTGATGGTAAGTGATTTATCTGGACTGTAGCTTCTAATAAGCTTGTACTTTAGTTGATGCCAAATGTATGCTTATTCAGCTATAAAACTGTACATTTGATGACTATGGATGTTCCTAATGCTCGTAACCTAACAATTTGTAGTTAGCGGCTGATTCACAAAGCCCTGGTCAATTGCGTTCTTTGCACCAGTCCATATAGTCAAGGCTTTTACAGTGTACACATTAAATACAGCCTCTATAATGATTTTTTAAGTTGTACTGGTCATAGGCCATTACTACTAGGTGTTGTTACTTGCTGGCACAAGTACCAATACCTCACAGATTTATCTGGGCATTATAATGTCTGTGGTACATAGCATGCAGTCAGCATGCTGTAGAAGGGTCACAAAGTAAATGTGGTTAGACCATAGGTGTTCATAGGTTGGTACTAGGCTATCGGCCCTAGGGCCTATGCAAGCCTAGCCATAACAATTCTCTGGATATTTCTTCCCACAATATTTACTTCTCTGGACCCCTGTCTAGCAGGGTAACTAACATGATCCCCGGGGTGAATTTTGGTCATTGCCAGTGATTGTTAATCATTGCACTCTTAATACATAGCTTTTGGGCGTTGCGTGCATATTAGAGCTAAACAGCTGTTTCCACTAGGTTTATCCTCCTCCCGATAACTTCTGCATGTGTTACGGTATTTAGTGCATGGCCTGTTTGTATTTTTGCAGCTTGCTAGTGGTGTTACTGCTGTCTTGTTAATGTTAAGTACTGGCTAAGCAGCAGCTGTTAGCTTAAAAATAGTATTTGTCTCTCTCTCTCTCTTTGCCAAACCTTGTGTAACTGATAATTCCAGTTTAATTCTATGAAATTACAACTGCTATCTACTCATACATGAGCGTGGCAGCTACAGGACAGCTAATTACCTTGATGTCCTCCAAAGTGTAAATGATTGAATGCATACCTTTTCAGGGCAGTTAACTTCCTGCAATGTGTAAGCGATTACTGCATACTGTACATATGATGCTGAATGCTATGTAACCGGTAAATCAGGTTGGTTTCCTAATGGTTAACTGCTATCTGCTCGTAGACGAGCATTGCTACAGTAGGACTGTGTTTTCTTTACATTCTCTCCTAAGGTTTAAATGTTCTTGCTGCCAAAGTGTATTATATTCATCTGCCTGTCTACTAACATGGATACCTCTGCTTCAAATGCCTAATTTGATCTGGTCCCTCCCTGCCTCTAGTGTCTGCATGCGCTCACCTCCACTACGAACCCTTCACTAGATTACCTGCCATTTGTCTGCACAGACCCTTTCTTTCTTAAAGCTGTTTTCCTATGCTAGCATTACAGATAGTTATTTTATTTGTAAAGTCTTACCTATCTGTTCCTTTTCTCTACATCTCAAATACAACCATATTAACCCTGGTGTCTCCCTCTGTTCTACTAAACTCCAGGCGCCCAGCCTCTGAATTGAACTACCTAAACGAGATTCTACAGTGCTTCCTACCCACATCAGTCTACCCATTACCTATGATTTTTCAAAATGTATGTAAAAGTGTATTATAAACTACTGTCCATGTAATGCTTTGTCATAGTACTGTCATATTTTACCAAGCGTACGCTCGCTAGCAACCTAATACAGCCATATAATCTCCTAACTTCTCCCATTCCCTAGTCTGCCTGTCATTATTCTGTAGTTTACTCTTAGTCTAGCCACTAGGTGGCAGCACACTCCCTTGTTAGCCCTTAACTGAAGTTAACATTTCTTGCACCCCATTACTAGTGTATTACATAGTTCAAGCCTAACCAAAGTTAGCCTACGGCTCTGTCTCTATAAGGGTACCCTGTGTGAGGTACCTTACCCCAGTGACTTCTTGATTATCTCTTTATCTAAATACATAAGGCCCCATCTTCTTCCCCTATTGCCTTCCATACATTCTAACTGCTCCTTGCTCAATGATTGTTTCTTGCTGGCTTCTTTCATCTCCTTTGGCTCTACCTGCTCCATTCGCCCTACGGTTTCACTCCGCTCCCCTACCCTGTCCCCAAATTCCACCCACCCACTTATTCTAGCTTCAAGTCCCCTCCCCTTCCACTTAACCAGTCCAGTCACATCTCATCATTATCCCCTCCCCTTCACTTCCTCCAATACTTAATCACCCCCTCCTCCATTCACTTCCTCCAGTATTTATTCACCCCCTCCCCCATTCCACCCCATAAGGTCCTATAGTCATTTCTATAGTCTACCCTGTTACCCTCTCATAGTCCCCTATCATCCAACTTCTTCCTTCACACATACCTTCAAACTACTCACTTATTTCTAAATCATACCATGTCTTCTCCACTGTCTCAAATCCTTCTCTCTATCGCCATACTTCTTCTAATTCCTCTATACCATGCTACCTCTTATTCCTCTCACAAACTACCCCCTTCTTTCCTATCCCCCACCATCACCACCAACACCCATCCTCACCCCTCCAGATCCCACTTTCACACCATTTCCTCCTCTGTACTTCAACCAAACCCACTTCACTGCATCAAACTAAAACTTTTTCCTTCCCCAATAAAACACCACAAAAGTAAAGCAATATTGCACCTCCCACAAAACTCAAGGAATACACCTAAACCACTGCTCCCATTCCCCTTCAACCGCCTATGCTTAGCAGGTGACATACACCCCAACCCAGGCCCTACTACCAGCAACAATCCAACTCCCATTATCGCTACTAATCCTAAACATCTCAAACTCCTGACCATTAATGACCAGAGTCTAAAAAACAAAATAACCCACTTCCATGCCTGGCTATACTATACCCTTCCTGACATAGTAGCTGTCTCAGAGACATGGATAAAACCCAATATTTCTGACTCTAAATTCCTTCCCCCTGGATTTCAAGCTCTCATATATGATCGCCTAAATAGGAAAGGGGGAGGAGTAGCCTTAATCTACTCTAGCCTACTCTCCATCACTCCCTACCAAAGCCCTATTCCTCAATTCAACAATGCCAAACTAGTCATAGGAATACTCAAAATAAATAACTATAAAAGCATTTGTGTTATAGCCCTCTATATCCCCCCTGGAAACAATACATCTACACTCAAAGACATTCTACGATGGGCCTCAACCAATATTAAGCTTGAGACATACATCCTAGGAGATGTAAACATTGACTGGAACAAAATTAATAACAATAATCCCACCATCTCAATCAACCTATTTAATTTCAGTCAGCTTACAAATACCATTACCAGACCCAATAAAAACAACCCCCAGGCTCCATACTTGACTGGATCCTAGTCTCTCAACCAAATAAAATCTCCCATACTGGCACCTTACCAGACTCCATAATGACCACTTGCCAGCCTTCTTCCATAGAGCATCCCCTCCACTCCTCGCCAACACCAATATATCCACACATGAAACCTCACAAACTTTAACCGCACAACTTTCTCCAGTTCTCTCAAAGTAATAAACTGGGACAATCTAAAAACTCTTCCTCTAGGCTATGCCGTTGAATTCTTCAACTCAACCTTCTTAGATAACCTCAACTTCCAAGCCCCTCCTAGAACAAAATTTATAAAAACCAATTCAGCCCCTTGGCTTACTAAAGACACCAAAATACTTATACAACAAAGGGACAAGATGTGGAAACGTTACCATCACAATAAGCACCCTGACACCCTTCTTAAATATAAACAACTCCATAACCTTGCCAAAAAACATATTATACAGGATAAAAGATCATACTATACCAAACCCCAATCTAATCATTCCAAAACCCCCAAACAGTTTTGGAATTTCATCAACTCTCTTCTCAACCCAGGTACCAGAAACAATCCTTGCCCTGACACTAGTAAGTCTGACCCAAAAATAGCCACACTCTTCAACTCCTTCTTTATTAATTCTATAGCAGAACTCACCAAGACCTTCCCAAACAACAACCCCCCCACTCAAACCCCCTCCCCAACCATCTATCCCTGTCTCTTCTCCCCCTCTTTCATCTCAAACCCATTTCCACCTCATATATAAAAAACTCCTCTCTAAGCTTAAGCCATGCTCAAATGCCCCTGACAACATCCCCTCACTCTTTCTAAAACTTGCAGCAGACGGCATCGCCATCACCATTAGCATTCCCATTAACAGATCCATACAGGAATCTTATGCCCCAAACTGTAGTGTGCAGCCTTTACCCTACTACTCCATAAAGGAGGCAAAAATAATAGCATCTCCAACTTCCGGCCCATAGCCATTCTCTCACCTATTTCAAAAATACTCGAGAAATGCCACCTCCAGCTCATGCCTTTCCTTACAAATAACATCTCCTCACCCCAACACAACATGGATTCTGCCCTGGCCACAGCACAATAACTGCTCTTCTCTCTTTCCTAGACATAGCAAACCATGCCCGTGACTCTGGAGAACTTGTAGCCACAGTCCTCCTTGACCTCTCCAAGGCTTTTGATACTTCTCCCATTCCCACCTCCTAAACCACCTTTCTAATCTTAATCTCTCACACAACACCCTTACCCAGTTCAGCAGTTACATCTCTGACCGATCTCAGACTGTGAAATGGAAAACTTGCACCTCAGCCTTCCTTCCAACCCCAACCGGAGTACCCCAGGGATCCATACTCGGCCCAATGCTCTTTAAATTTTTATTAATGAATTCAACACAGCCATTCCTAACACTAAAATAGTTCAATATGCAAATAACTCAACTCTAGTTTGCTCTGCTTCTAACCTCCCCGAAGTCCAATCAAAAACCCAAACTGCTTTCTCTAGTACTGAGAACTGGATGCTTCAAAATCACCTCTCTCTAAATGCCAACAAACCTAAAATTCTACTATTCTCTCCCTCTAAATCTCACCCTCCTGACAAAACCTCCTTCAATATTATCAGCCATGCCAACTCCACTATAAAAGTTGTTCCTTTTGCTAAACTTCTTGGGGTCACTATTGATGAATACCTAAAATTTGATACCCGTATTCAGCTAAATATTAAGAAAACACATCAGAAACTTTGCATGCTGTACAGAAACTCCCACTTTCTCTCCCCTTCCACAAGACAGACTCTCACCACTACCTACTTACTACCATCTCTGATGTATGGTGCCACCCTACTAACCAACCTATCTTCCTCCATCTCTTTTAAACTGGAAACCTGTTACAACAAAATATCAAAGTTCACCACCAAGTCCAAGTACTCTACCCACCACTACATACCTCTCCACCTGCTGCAATGGCTAGAACTTCCCAACTACCTGGACTATCTCCATCTCATTACAGCCCACAAGCTTATTTTTAAACCTACTAAGTGCCCTGCACTAACAAACATCTTACCACTATACACCCCTCACAGAACTCTAAGATCTGCCCACCAAGGCATATCCCACATCACATAACAGTAGATACCATTAAGACTGGCCTACTGCCTACTTTCATGGCAACAGAATTGTAAGGACTCAGTGAGTGGAAATGTGTGAACATACCAAATGGATTACCTTGTGGGAGGGCACTCTACATGAAATGTTGGTATAGGTGACATATGTGTCAAATGTTGGAATCATGGGATGTTCCTGGATGATGCATATACAATGATCAGACGTACACTGTGTGACACTGCCAGTCCAGCTATCTGCAATTTTGTAAATATTTCTATGTCATTTGTGAATATTGAAAGGATTTATACAGAAATGTATGTTATGCATTGAGCTTCAAAGATATATCCACAGTGTACCCTACTGGTACATAAAAGGCTTAACTTGCAAAACTTAAAAATACTTGAGGTTAAGTTACTTTATAGCTGGGTAATAAACAAGAGAAGTTATCTCTCAGTTTCAATGTAATAGACACAATGTCTAGAGCTAGAAGTTTTTGTATTATCTTGGAGAGAAGTAATTACTGGGTTTAAAATGAAAAAGTGTTTTATTGTTTTATGACTTCCAGTTCTGAGCAAACATCTGAGAAATATGTATTTCTAACACAGAAATGTTAAATTATGTTAGTTTCTGTTTTAGCTTAGAAGCTGAAGTCAGATGACAAAAAGTGATGCCATCCAAGCTAACCCAGCAATAATATATGATATTAATTTAAGAACACTCTCAGAGAGAGACTGGGCATTTTGTATTTTGTCTTTGACCTGGAAACATCCATTCATCATCATCATTATTTGCACCTGTCTTGCTCTGTAAGTAAGTCTTTGGGGCATAGTGAGTCTTTTAGATATAGATAGGAATATAGTAAAGATTAGTTTAGATATTTTCTGTATTTATTTGAGACTGTCCTGCAATGTTGTTTTGAAATATTTCCTGTGATTTTGAACATTGAAGTTACTGTATTGATAGTATTGTCTTATTCTTTTATTATTTATTATTAAATATATTTAAACCTATCATTGTGGCTGATGGAAGCAGCGGTGGTACAGCGGTTGCATTGTTGCCTCACAGCAAGAGGTTCTCCCGTTCAATTCTCAGCTAGTGTGCAGGAAGTGCCTTCTGTGCGGAGTCTGCATGTCCTCCCCGAGGTAGAGTGGCCTCCGAAAGACATGCGTGAATTGGCGTGCCTTCATTAAAGGTTGGGCGTCGGGCTGGCAACTCGGCACCATAAAAATCTACTGCCTATCATTAGCGGACCGGAGTTCCGCTGTGGCGACCCCTAACCAGGAAAAGCCAAAAAGACAAACATCGTGGCTGATATTTGTGAGACATATTTAAACTCTGAGAGTACTTGCATATGTATTTGGTGACACTGTACAGGCCGCCTTGCTCTTGGTCAGACTACCATTTGGATTATTAGTAACATTTCACAGTAGGATTGGACACCCTTTGTAAGTGCCTTATAGTAGCTGATAAGTAGGGATTGGTGGCAGTGGAATCTACCTTATAGTATTGGCAGAATGGGGCATAGCTAGTAAACCTGTGCCAGCCTTCCCCAGGTGTGTATGTGTGTTTGTATATAAATCAGATCTCAAAGTGTGTGTGTGTCAGCTACTTGGGCAGGGACAAGAAGCACTGGTTGGCAGATAGTGTGCTGTAGGTCTTGGCTTGGCCCCTCAGCTGAGATCTTAACCCTATAGCTGTGCCAGTGGGGAGTCTTATTGAGGATCTGGAGAAAGAGGGAGAAAACAGCCCCGGACTGACTGTGGTCTCTGTGTGCTCTTAAGGGAAATTGCACTTTGCTGTGTGTGTACTTGTAATCCTCCCAGTGTGTATGTCCCCTTGCTGTTTCCAGTGGAGAGGATTGAGGCTCCTTGGGGTGTCACACACTGCACACCACACAGCAGCTGATGGAGTGGAAGCACTTCATGTTGATATACTGAGCAACATGATTTAATGGTGGGGTCCTGATAACATTGTGGGTACAGTGAATGTTATCAGAATATCAAGGAAAAGGGATCTATAATAAAATGTCTGAATAGTGGGTATTTTTTCCTTTGCAGTGTACAGAAACCAAATATTCTTATCCACATGATACAGCATTATATGAAGGAACTGTTGTAGGTTTTTTGAGATCAGTACCTCAGAAACTTCCAATGTGTCTGCTGTCATTTGTTTCTCTAAATCTTTTGGGTTTCTTTGATGGGACTGGACCCCATTCCTAAGTCAGGGGATAATTATAGTTCATGAAACTGTTATTGTTTCAGTCTTTGATGCTGGCCAAAAGTGCTCTTCCCACCACCCACAATGTCCCTAGATTTGATTGCTTCTGCAAATCATATGGAGATACATGTATTGGTAACATATGTTAATATATCTGAAGATTCTTTTTTTAGCAGACCCACTGTTCATACTAGTATTGGAACTATCTGGGTAATCTTCTTCCACATTGTTCTCTGTTATGCCTGCAAATTCTGATATTTTATTACTTTGTGTATCTCTGTATGTGAGACATTGTAATCATTAGGTGTAGCAATTTTAATGATCAATGCTACTTTTGTATTTTTTCATTGACTATTATATATAGTTTTCTCTTCTCTATTTTTTTAATTGTTGGTAATGGGTGATCCCACATGATGTACACTTCATCATTTTCTGTAATGCTTTGGGGTTCATGTTTTCAATACTTCTTAGCTGCTTCTACATTGTAGTGTTTGCACAATCCTCAGTGCAACAATCTTGCCACATTATTGTGCCTTTCAGTGTACAGATCCTCTGCCATGAGTGTATCACACCCAGCAACAAGGTGTGCAACTGTTTCCATTTTTTTTTTTTTTTTACAAAACTTACATTTGTGTGTTTCTCTCACATGTAAACCTGCCATTATCAACCCTTCATCCTTTAGTTTCAACTTACCTTTCCTTAACCATTTCTGCTTCAAATCCTGATCAAATTGGGGTTGTTCCAGGAGATCTCTATCCTTGCTACTACATTTATGTCTTTACCACATTCTTTTGATTCTCATCTGATCTTTCTTCTTATATTCTTTCTTTTGTTTTATTTTTTTGCATATTCAGTTGCTGTCTGATTTTTGTCTACTTATGTTCTGATTTCCATTCCTACTTGCCCCTGAATTCTTCTGAAAAGCTAAGCAGAGAGATTATCTTAGACTTCATCTCCTTGTGTTTTAAAACTTTGACAATGTTTGGATCTGCTGAGGTCAGTAGGTAGGTATGCAGCCCAACAACTGTAAATCTATACATGTAATCAATTTGATGGAAGCCCATACTTCCTTCAGAGTGAAAGATACATAATCTTGGTATACGCTGATTTTTATATATTGCTTGATAAGTATGAAGCATTTTTCTTGTTTTTCTGTCCAACTAATCCAATACCTTTTAGGTCAAGTTAATCACACCAAAACTATACGTTAAAACAGGGAGAGCAAATTGGTTTATAGCTTAGATTTTATTGCTAGATGTCACAGCTGTTTTCGATATTAGTTTTAATGTTCTGAAGTATTCCTTACTGCATTTTATTTGTATTTGTTCATATTTTGTTGATGATCCTTCATCAGTTCTAATATATTTACACACTCCTTCCTGCTCAAGTTCCTTTATATCACATTCCTGTCCAAGATTGATATTTTTGTGGTACTACAACTTTCCTGATTTAAACATTGCTTTTGCACATTTATCTAGACCAAGTATCATTCTTATATCTCTGAGAAAGTTTTAACTACTTGCAGTTGTGGTTTCAACTCCTCATCTGATGAACTATGTAATTTTAGGTCATTCACAAAAAATAGATGAGGAATCTTTAAACAGGTTTGTTTTCTGGAAGCCAAATTATAACCAAGATCTAATATATTTAATTAATTAAGCATCTTAATGAGTTAAGAGAAAGACAAAACAACAGCAGTGACAAAGAATTAACTTGGAATATCCCCCTTTGAATTTTTATCCCTGGGACAATAATTTTCCTGTTATCATGGTTTAATTGAAAAGTGGTTTGCCACTATTTCATTGTTCACTGTAATGCAGTTTATTAATGTAGGATGTATCATACATCTGTAAGCCTTGCCTTATCCATGAATGTGGGATGCTGTCAAATCATTTTCTGTAATCTTTCCATGTCATACTTAAATTATTATTCTTTTTTTACAATTGTCCATTATGGCTTTATTTTGCAACAAATGATCCTTTGTTCAATATGAATTTCTTTTTTTTAC
The DNA here is from genome assembly GCF_019279795.1 of Protopterus annectens. Lineage (NCBI taxonomy): Eukaryota > Metazoa > Chordata > Ceratodontiformes > Protopteridae > Protopterus > Protopterus annectens. The sequence continues at coordinate 1,564,165,024 of NC_056731.1, read as the reverse complement.
CCTTCTGGTCTATTGCCGCAATTGAGTTTTCTTCTAAATTACTATAGAGTCTCTTGGTATCAGTTCCAGTATATAGTTTGTACATTGTTGGAACGCAAGTTATTGGTCTATACCTTTTAGGATAGCCTACAGGTTGAGTGTTAAGAAGGAATATCATTTTTCCTGTTGTTAATCAGGTTGACATCTGTTCAGGATGTGAATAAATCTTCATGTAAAGATGTTAATATTTTTAGCCAGAGGTTAGGTACTGCATCTGGGCCTAGGGTTTTACTGGTGGAAACTCCCAGATATGCTCAGAATTAGTCCAAAATGATAAAAAAATCACTGAACCCACAGACATTGCCGACATACTGGCAGACAGGTTCAGTGCAAATTTCTCCCTCCCCCCCCCAAAAGGAGAAATATCTATCCCACCAGAGTCTAGCCTCCCAAACATCTCAGATGCCCAGGTGAGAGCTGCTCTCTCTAAAGCAAAAAACACAGCATCAATGGGACCGGACGGTGTCCCCGGCTGTGTGCTACACGAACTCAATGAGGAACTAAACCCACACATAAGGCTGCTGTTTAATCTTAGCCTTACTACAGGATACATACCCAAAGAATGGCGTACGGCAACTGTGGTCCCACTCCACAAAGGCGGTGCTTCTACGGACCCTGGAAATTACCGCCCCATAAGCTTGATGAGCCTTGTCTGCAAAGCTATGGAGAGGATCATAATGGAACTCATAAATAAAGACATTGGGGACCTACAGACACTGGATCCTACCCAATTTGGCTTTGTCAAGGGCAGATCCTGCCTCTTGAACTTGGTCGACTTTTGAAACAGTCACTAAGGCCATTGATGAGGGTAAGGCAGTTCACACAGCCTACCTTGACCTAGCAAAGCGTTCGACACAATACCCCACTCGGGCATCATAGAAAAGCTCACCAGCTTAGATGTAAACCCATATGTCACAAGATGGGTTGCAAACTGGCTCAAGGACAGAACACACAGGGTTAGAGTTGCTGGTGCCATGTCAGACTCTAAGCCGGTCATGAGCGGTGTCCCACAGGGCTCAGTCCTGGGCCCCCTCTTGTTCGGCATTTATTTTTCTGAAGTGCAGGCAAACATAGGGGGATTGTGGCTGACAAAATTTGCAGATGACTGCAAACTGGGCACCATAATTGACACTCCATCAGACACAGACATCCTCCAGAGAGGTTTCATAGAAATGGATAATTGGTGCCAGAGCCATGGCCTTAAGCTAAATGCCAAAAAATGTATAGTCATACCCTTTGGGAAAAACAAGGTAACCCCTAATTACCACATAGGTGGTAATCCATTAAACATGGAAGAAGTTATCAGGGACCTGGGGACCCAAGTTGACAGTAACCTCTCTTTTGACACTCACATTGCCAAAGTGGTTAGGAAGACCTTCTACATTGCCCACCTGATCATGAAGGGATTCACATCCAGATCAGGAGAGGTCATTGTACCCCTGTACTCTTCACTTATCAGACCAATGATTGAATACAACGCCCCATTCGAATGTACCTTACCCGACACCTGCAGCAGTTGGAAAGACCCCAAAAGTTCCTCACCAAAAGGATAAAGGGGCTCAAACATATGTCATATGATGCCCGACTGAAGAAACTCCAGCTCTATTCAGTCGCATACCGTCTGCTCAAAGGTGATCTGTGCCTGACATACAAGGCCATGTCCAACCCGGAATTAATGGACATGCTCCACCTCAAAAAATCCAAATCCACCAGAGCCACGAGAGCAAGAGTCTTAAACCTCAACACGGATATAAATAGGACGTGCTGGAGGGACAGATTCATCACCCAGAGACTCCCTACACTATGGAACAGAATCCCAGTCCATGTGAGGCAGAGCCCCTCACTGACTCTGTTCAAGAGAAATCTTGACGAGTGGATGGGAGATCATAGGTTTACCCCGGGAATCATCTCTGTTGCACTGCTGGACAGAGGCACAGCAAACTAATGGGTATAGTATTCTCATCCTAAGGGGTGGTGAAAGCCACACACACTCTGGCTAGGCTTATAAATGCCCTAGGGCAGATAGCCTAGTATGAACCTATGAACCTATGAACCTATGAATGTTTCTTAATTTTGTTTCATTTTCTCTGGCCATTAATTCTTCTCATTTTATATTGTGTAAATTTGAACTTCTTAATATTCCTTTACTTCTATCCATTCAACATCCTTATTATGTTCACAGGGTCTTCATAGATATTTCTCCAAAATATTTATATTTTTTTGTGGTGTTTCTATTCCTTTTACCTTGTTTCCCAATTCTCTATAAAACTTTTTTGGGTCATAAATAAATTGTATATTTTGCACTTTATAACACAATGAGGTTGATGCAGTAAGACTTGGGTGGCTTAAATAGCAGTGACAGTCTCAGACACACTTGTAGAATGCTCATTAGTAACTAGGTCAGCTTAGCAATGCTAACTGGTGACTTCAAAAACTGTGCAGACTAGTAAGGAAGCTGCAGGTTTACCATCACTTAGCAGTGTCTTAGAAACTTCTTAAGTAATGCCATGAACTCCAGTCTTAGTTCAAAATGACTTATATAAAAAAACAAAAACATAAATACAGTTTAGCACTTTCATCACAAGCCTTGGGACTTCTTCAGAACCATTGCTTAAATATTAAAATCTTCTTTTTTTTTCTTTTGGCTGCTCCTTTTAGGGGTCGCCACAGTGGAAGATCTGTTTCCATTTCCTTCTGTCTTCTGCATCTTGCTTTGTCACACCAACCATCTGCATGTCCTTTGTCACCACATCCTTAAACCTTATCTTAGGCCTTCCTCTTTTCCTCTTCCTCTGGCATCCTTCTCCAATATACTCAGCATCCCTGCTCAGCACATCTCCAAACCAACACAGTCTCACATCTCTGGCTTTGTCTCCAAACCATCAAACCTGAGCTGACTGATCTCTAATCCTGTCCATCCTTGTCACATCCAGTGCAAATCTTAACATCTTTAACTCTGCCACCTTTAGCTCTGACTCCTATCTTTTCATCAGTGCTACCGTCTCAACCCATATAGCATAGTTGGTCTCACTACCATCTTGTAGACCTTCTCTTTCACTCTTACTGGTAACCATCTGTCACAAATCACTCCTCACACTCTTTTCCGCCCACTCCATCCTGCCTGTGCTCAATTCTTCACCTCCATTCCACACTCACCATAATTCCGAACTGTTGATCCCAAGTATTTAAACTCATCCACCTTCACCAACTCTACTCCCTGCATCCTCAACATTCCTCTGTCTTCCCCTTCATTCACAGACATATATTCTGTCTTAGTCCTGTTGACCTTTATTCCTCTCCTCTCTAGAGCATATCTCCACCTGTCCAGGGTCTCATCTACCGGTTCCCTATTCTCACTACAAATTACAATATCATCTGCAATCATCATAGTCCACGGGGACTCCTGTCTGATCTCGTCTGTCAACCTGTCCATCACCACTGCAAATAAGAAAGGGCTCAGAGCTGATCCTCAATGTAATCCCACCTCTACTTTGAGTGCATCCATCACTCATACCACAGACCTGACCACTGTCACATTGCCTTCGTACATATCCTGTACTACTCTTACATACTTCTGTGCCACTCCTGACTTTCTCATTCAGTACCACAACTCTTCTCTAGGAAGCCTGCTTTCTCTAAGTCTACAAAGACACAATGCAACTCCTTCTGACCTTCTCTCTACTTCTCCATCAACACCCTCATAGCAGACATTGCATCTGGTAGCGCTCTTTCTTGGTATGAAACTGTAATGCAGCTCACTAATTATCACCTCCCTTCTTAGCCTAGCATCCACTACCCTTTCCTAGAACTTCATGCTGTTGCTGATCAGTTTTATCCCTCTGTAGTTACTACAGCTTTGCACATCACTGTTATTCTTAAAAATGGGTATGAGTTCACTTCTTCTCTACTCCTCAGGCATCCTCTCACTTTCCATGATTCCATTAAACAATCTGGTTAAAAATCCCACTGCCATCTCTCTAAACACTTCCATGCTTGCACAGGTATGTCACAATGACCAACAGCCTTTCCATTCTTCATCCTCTTCAGAGCTGTCCTTATTTCCTCCTTGCTAATCTGTTGCACTTCCTGAGTTACTATCCCCACATCATCCAACATTCTCTCTCTCATTCTCTTCATTCATCAGCCCCTCAAAATAGTCATGCCATCCACTCAACACACTCTCCTCGCTTGTGAGTACATTTCTCTCATTATCCTGTATCACCCTAACCTCTTTTCTAGATTAGTCCCTCTGTCTAGCCAATCGATACAGGTCCTTTTCTCCCTCCTCAGTGTCCAACCTTTGATACAACTTGCCATACACCTTATCCTTCACCACCTCTCTCTTCACCATACACCTCATCTCCTTGTACTCCTATCTACTTTCTTCATCTCTCTGACAATCCCACTTCTTCTTTACCAACCTCTTCCTCTGTATACTGTCATGTACTTCCTCATTCCACCACCAGGTCTCCTTGTCCTCCTTCCTCTGTCCAGATGTCACACCAAGCACCTTTCTAGCTGCCTTCTTATCACCCCTGCTGTGGCTGCCCAGCTGCTTGGTAGCTCTTTGCTGTCACTCAGTTCCTGTCTTAAATCTTCCCTGAACCCCACCTTACAGTTATCCTTTTTCTATTTCTACCATTTGATCCTTGGCACTGCTCTCACTCTTGATCCTTGGCACTGCCCTCACTCTCTTCCTCTTCTTCTTGAGTTCCATCATCCTACAGACCACCATCCAATGATGCCTAACTATGCTTTCCCCTGTCAATACTTTGCAGTCTCCAATCTACTTCAGACTGGCCCTCCTGCCTAGGATATAATCCACCTGTGTGCATCTTCTTCCACTCTTGTATGTCACCCTATGCTCCTTCCTCTTATTAAAATACATATTCATCACAGCCATGTCCATCCATTTTACAAAATCCACTACCATCTGACCTTCTGCATTCCTCTCCTTAACACCATACCTACCCATCACCTTCTTGTCTCCTCTGGTCCCTTCACCAACATGCCCACTGAAATCCACTCCAATCATCAGTCACAGTCAATAAAAGAGTTGAAGCTAAAGAAATATATAAAGTTAAATAGTTTTAATACATCAAAAAAATCATTGTACCTAAAATTCATACAAAAACAACTTGGTGCATTTAATTCGTATTAAAAACCTATGGAGAAAATTGTGTGAATAAATAAAAAAAATATATTCAAAGACTTGTTGTAAGGTTAGAAAAAAGCTTAAATATATGCCTTGTAAAATGCTAGGAAATGTACAGAAATAGCTAAAATTAAAGTTTAGCTGCTCTGTTTTTTTAGAACTGAGGTAATAGATGTATATTCATTTAAAACAGGGAGCGTTGCAGCATTAAGTCTTAGCTGCCATATTAGCTCTCTCCTCTCTAATTCTGTTTCCCATGTACTGTTTCTGGGAGAGAGAGGAACAGTTTCCAAGATACCAAACTGAAATTTAGTGTAGATAGAGCATAATAAAGTATGCTTAAATTGTGCACTGTTGGTGTTTCTCGTGTTGATAACATATAAATGTTCATCGATTCTTTTTCTTAACTGTCTTTCAGTTTTACCAATATAGAAATTCCTGTAACCATCATAGATAGTGAGATAAACTACCCCCTTAGAAGTACAATTTTCATCACCTAAAAAGATTTCTGTAGTGGGGGAACCTACCTCGACCTTGTTCTTGTTTAAAATGTAAAAACACTGATTACATGCACCACATCTCTTTGTGCCAGTTCCTTTACACCTTGAAACATCCTTTTTATGGTTTTCTAGCAACTTTTTCAAGTTCCTGTTTGTTTTAAAGACAAATTTAAGTGCATCACCTACAAATGATAAAATCTCCAAGTTAGCTTTAAAAATAGACTAGTTTTTGGAAAGATCTTTTTACTTTCCTTTGAATGTGACCAATAAGGTAATACCATAGAATTGATGTAGCTGCTGCTCTTGGAAGAATTTGTGGGGGGAATAGACATATCAGTCTGTTCTAACCCTAACAAGGGTTTGTATTGCTCACCCAGTCAATAATAATTTCATTGCCTAACTTTTTCAGAAGTTCTTGAGGATAACCTCTTTCTGTAAACATACAGGTCAGCCTGTTTACCCCCACTTTGAAGTTCACCAAATCTGAACATAACCTAGCAGCTCTGATCAGTTGCCCCTTGAAAATGTTTCTTTTAGTACGCCATGGGTAGCAGCTGTTGTATTCTAAATAGCTATTTGAGAATGTTGGTTTACTGAAAATGGTAGATCCAAAACATTCCTTCTCCAAATCTTTGTATAGTGTGATGTCAAGATAATTAATTTTATGCCCAGAGTGTGTGTGAATTTGACAAATGGTGTTGTGTTGTTAATTAAGTACAGAAGTCTTCTCTAAATGTCCCTTGGTCTTTCCAGAGAATAAATATGTCATCTAAAAAACAAAGGTAAACAAACCATTTGCCATTGTACTCAGAGTTAAAGACAAAAGTATGTTCTCAGGTAAACATAACAAGGTTAGCATACATAGGGGCACAACTTGCACCCATGGCTACTCCTCTTAGTTGTCTGAAAAACACCCACTCAAAGGTAATAAAATTATTGTGAATTATGGTATTCATAACTTCCATAATAAAGTTTATCATTGTATTGTCCATACAGCTGCATGAAAATATTCCAGACCTTCCTTATGGGAAATTGAGGTGAAAAGATCAATCAAATCTATCATAGAAAAATTAACACTTTCCTTCTCCTTCCCATGCTGTGTAGCTCCAACTGAACTTTTGTACTGGTTTTCTACTGAAGGCTCCAAAGTATATTCATATGGAGCTGATTGGATGCTTCCTGTTCCACCGGTTTCTTCCTAATTTGGGAACTCATTGTTCTGTCATACTGTGATGTTACCAGAGTTAGATTTTCTACACTAAATCCTTTACTTCGCAGGTAATGCATAACTTCAGTTTCTATTTCTTTAACTTCTCCATTACTAATCATTTTCTGCTTCCCTCCTTTGTTTTTTTTATTTTTTGCAGTGTAAAATTTTCCATATTTGGGTGCCTTTGCCTGTATTCCTCTTCAAATATTCTTGGTGCTGCTTTTTTTGTATTGATTAGTTTTACTCTCTCGATTGCAAAAAATATTGCACCATATTAAATATCTTTTTCTTTCTCATGTCCATATTTCTTCTGGTATCCAGTGCTGAAAGGCCCCTGTAGTAAACGTTGGTTAATGTTAGATGACAGTTCATGTCTGCTGGGGGAAGGCAATCCATAAATCCTCCTGTATTCATTGTGAGAAGTCCATGTCTGCTAACCCATATAGTGTCTCTGTAAACATAGTAGCAGTTGACAGTGTTTTTTTGTTTTTCATTGTAGGATATATGTTAGCCACTGGAATATTCATGTACAATGCAGAAAGTGATGCTGCACAACATCCCAAAAACTGACTCAAAAGGTGGCAGCTGATAGCTGCTGCTCTGTTAAAACTAATGCTACTCCTACTGCCATATTGCAAGTAAAGCTCCTGTACATCAGAAAACTCTGGCATTCAGAATATATGATTACTGATGCTCATTGCACTCTTTTTATATGTTGCTGAGTCATTTCATTGTGTTTAATTTTGTCATTTGCATACAAAGTGGCAGTCATTAGTATGTTGACACCCATTTCCAGGCATTATGTCGTTATTTGTATAGGATGATTATCATGCTATTTCTCTGATGTGGTCATTAGCATACCATGCATATCAGCCTATTTGTTTTGTAGTCAAATGCTCCAGCCGTGCTTGTGAATTGACCTTTCACTGTTTATCACCACATGCCATGCTATTTCATACAGCTCTTTGTGCTGTCATTTTGAATACCACCCAGAGAGTAAAACATAAAATGAATCCATGTACATGTATAGCACGTTATTCCACAGACCTGTTGTGTAGCAGCTGATTTATATATTTTTGGTTGTTTGTAGACAAATTTTGGCTGAATACAAGGACCTCTTAACTCGGCACAGTTTATTAAGATAGAGAGCCTGCTTTATTAGCAGTGACTTACATTTATCACACATCTCAATTCCCTTAAGAGATTTCAATGTGGCCCCAAATCATGTGACTAATTTTGACTAAGCAGCTTCTTTATGTTCGTAGTTCAAATCAACTGTGACATTTTCCTGTATATTAGCAGGTGACCTTTATTTATATACTGTTTCCTCAAACTGTCTCCTTACAACCTCTGGTTTTACAGAGTTTATGTTAGTTTTAAAAACAAGTGTTCATTGGAACTAACTGTAAACAGAAATCATCAGGTGCGCAGACACAAAAAGAAATCACTCTTTTGCCAGGGACAGGACTCCCCCTGCAAATCTGCAAACTCACTTCCTTTGACCTTAAATATACTACATCTGAAATTGCACAACAGTGGAAGAAAATGAAAAACTTAACACGACACACACACACACACACACACACACACACACACACACACACACACACACACACACACACACACACATATATGTTTGTGTGTGTGTGTGTATATATATATATATATATATATATATATATATATATATATATATATATATATATATAGATAGATAGATAGATATATATGTGTATATATATATGTGTATATATATATATATATATATATATATATATATAGACAGTCAAATTCTACAGTGCTTGTAACACATAATAGTTATACAGAACCAGTCAAATGCACACCCATTGAAATAATTGCTCAATTACACATATACATAATCACACACATAAAATATCATTAATATACATACATACACAAACACATTAATGCCAAGATCATAGAGAGAGAGTGTGTGTGTGTGTGTGTGTGTGTGTGTGTGTGTGTGTGTGTGTGTGTGTGTGTGTGTGTGTGTAATTGCAGTTTGGTTGGATGAGAGCTGCTTTGTTCAAATGTTTTTTTTTGGCTCCTTTGATCGAACGATATTGTAGTCATTAAAAGCTATAGTCAAATCATGTAGGGCTGACTATAGCATTTGATGCCGTTTCTTTTTTTTTGGCCAGGAATGTGCAACAGTGAAGTTAGTATATTTAAGGTGAGTGGTCTGGGGATGAGTTTGAGGATTTCATTATCCCTTTTTGTTACTGAAGGAATAAACATGATGTTCTGTTGAAATCAGATAGCATATGTGTAGTGTTCTTGTTGAGAGAGTTTATTGTCTGTTTGGTGTCATTAACCACTAAAGAAAATATTTAGCTGCTTTTAATAATCTTTTTTTTTTTCAATAATCATTTTTTATTATTTTTCACAACCATATTACAAATTCACACATTATATACAATATATACAAAATGCTTCCATTGGTTAATTTCACATATATATCAACCTCATGTATTGATCAAAGGTACAGCACTAACAATCAAAAGGAAAATAATAAAAAAAAAAAAAAAAAAAAATTCAACATTAACAAATCCAAGCCAACAATCTGTCTTTTCTGTACATTTTCTATCTAATCTAAGGTTGATTTAGACTATATTCTGGTTCCCGAGAAAAAGTGGATAGTAACCTCTTAAGCCAAAATAATATTAAAAATTTACTCCCAGATTTTTATGTTGTTGATATTTTTCTTGTGATCACTAATTAACAGTTTATGCGCTAAGATGTGTTTTATTGCCAACAATCTGAAATTTTCCCACGATGTCTGGGCTGGGTTCAACCAATTTGTGGCTATATATAATTTCATTAATAGGCAAATATTCATAATTACAATCGTTTTTGATTTATTTAGATTCTCCGGGGGAATATGAAGAATCATAAACTCCCAAGAGAGTGTTGAATTTTGGTAACCCATTTTTTGTAACTGCAATTTTAATGAATTCCACAATTTATAAATGCACTTACAACTCTAGAACATGTGAAGCAAATCTACTGTATGATCAAAGCAATGTGGGCATATGGGTGAATTCTTCGCATCAAATTTGTGCAAAGTGAGACGAGTATAGTATGCATTGTTAAATATCATCAGCTGCGTAAATACCAATTTCTGAAGGGATACGGACTTTAATGTTAATTTAAATGCCTCCAATATCTTATTGTCGTCTGGGAATATCAATTTCTCTCTCCAGTAACTCGATAAAAGAATATAATTATTATACTTCCTCTCTTTTATCAATTTATATGCTGCGGTTATATATTTTCTATCCTGCAACAGCGCTTCCCATAGATTACGAGAAATGATTAAATCTTCCCCTTTCATTTCAAAGTTGTTAAAATAGTTTATAACCAAGTCTTTTAGCTGTCTTACTATAATTAAATAGGAAATAGGGAGTTCTATTTCTTTTAAAATATCCTGTACTGGTACTCCTAGAAAAGGATATAAATCGAGTACAGTTAACTCCATGATTAAAGGGAATTTCTTTAGATCAATCAATTGACCACCAATTGTTAAATTTGGGTTCCTATGAAACGGTTGGAAAACCATCATATATTTTAGTAAATTTAAGGAAGCGAAAAGAGTTTGAATTGCCGTTACATAACTTTTGATGTGCTCCATTAGCTTATATTTACTCATTGTCCAATTATTTAAAAAGGGTAATGCTTTAGCGTTGACTCCCTCTTCATTTATATGCTTGTACGTTAAGAGCACCCATTTGGGTGTCCATTTTCTATTATCACTATCGAAGTAAGACGTCTTTAAAAGCCTATTGGCCTGAATCACTAAATAGTACATTTCAAAATCCGGTAATTCCAGCCCCCCCCTTATTTTTTGGAGCCATCAATTTTCGCTGCTTTTAATAATCTAATGTATGAAAATTACTTGTATTTTCAGAGATTTGTTTGTACAGTCTTTATTAACAGCCATTTTTTGTATTATAGAATTGGATATTTTTCATCTCTCTGCTCCATCTTATTAATGCATGCTAACCCTAATTCTGTCCTTAACTGTACACCTTAACTTAGAAAAAAAGCACTTTCTGTAATGCTACCACTACACAAGATAGCTTGGACACTTACCACACATACACACACAAACTAAATCTATCCCCTTACCTAATCCTTACTCTAACCCTCACACACACTCATAACTACACTAAGCTTATCCCCTTGCCTAACCTGTATTCTAAATCCTAACTCACACACACTTGCACACATACTCTCAATTCAGCTAAAACCTTTGTTGCGCAAACACACGATCGCACAAAATGCCAGTCACTCAATCTGCAATTTTTCCAAACTACACAGCACTATGCCTTGCCGACTAAACAAGCAATCGAGTAAGTGGAATGCATCCATACAAAAAAAGAGAAATGAGGATGTGGTGGTTCTGTTGTAGAAACATATCATATTATATTGGTTGTAATAAATCATACACTGTGCTTCCACAAAAGAGTTGGTGGTGGTAGTTTGTAATCATCAGACTGAAGTTTTAAGAAAAGGAACAAAAACATTCACTTTGACAAACTTGTTTTCTTGCATGACTTGCCATTTATTTATTTAGTTAGTTAGTTAGTTAGTTAGTTAGTTAGTTATTGTTTTTATAACATATTTACTGTTTTATAAGAATGCATTAATGAAGTGCATTCTCTGAGAAGGCTTTGTTTTGGTTGATTTATTATCTGTCTATTTATCTACTATCTATATAAAATATATACAGTGTACGTGTATGTGTGTGATATATAAATCAAGCAATAGAGACATCATTTTTTAAACAAGAAACAGCAAGACACCTTTCTTCTTTTTTAACAAGAAACATCTTTAGTGAGTTATCACTTATGACATAGGCAAGCATACATTTATATAAATGAAAACAAACCATACTGACATATTTTCAGTTGCAAACATTATACTTTACATACAATTTCTATACAGTCATTATCAATAGAACATTGCAAAGCTTGTTCAATTCCTGCCTTGTCTTAACCTCATTCCTCCTCCAAAACATTATTCTGCATATATTGTTCCCACAATTCCATTTTCTATGTGATTTGCCCTACCCTTTTATAAAGATCCCACATCCAGTTCTTTTATCTGTGTTACTGCTACTATGTTCACTACTTCTACTATGGCTGGTTTAGACTTTGATTTCCATTTTCTAGTAATTGCTTTTTGGGTAGCCACCAGAATTAAACTCAGCAAGGAGTTACTATGTCTAGGCAATTCTGATTCTGTATCACAGCTCAAAAAATAATTTCTGCAGTCACATCAGTTTGCCCACCCAGTATTTCTGACAGTGTAGTCTGTAATCTGCAAGGGATTTTTAAAGACTGACAAATCATTACACTTCTCAAAAATATGTTCCCAGTTACTTCTTTCTTCTCCATCATACCTCCAACATGTGCAATCTACCTGAGAAAAAAAATCTTTTGAGTCTGCTTTGGGTATAAAATATCTATGCAAACACTTCCAAGCAAAAATCCTGAATCTTATAGACTTTGTTGCATATTTGGGAGTCATACAAATATCCTTCTACTGTTTCTGTGTGAATTGCTTATCAGTCTCTCTTTCCAATCTTTTCTAGCTTCCTCTGATTGATACCTATAGTTATCATGCAATATTTTATAAGCCCTACTAATTTTCTCTTTTTAACAGCAGCTTCTAAAAGCTCTTGTGAGTATTGGTCTTTCAGTTAGGGATCTCCTATTCCTTTATATAGCCTAAAATGTATAGCCCTGAAATACCCCATTCAAACCAGGTAATCCCGAACTACTTTGTTCTGTTGGAAGTATTAGCTTATCTCACGTGAGTCTTGCCCTTTCCCCCTCCCAGACAAAATTATTCAACTCTTTATTAATTGCTATCCACAACTTCTCTTCCGGTTGATAAAAGTCTGCCTGAGCTGTGTATAAAACTAAAGGGACTAAAAACATTTTTTCACTGCTTGTATCTTGCTATCTACATCCATAAAACAGACTTTGTTTACAGCTTCTCAGTTTTTGCATTATATTTTGTCTAGTTTCTTTCCACATATCCTTAGTTTCCATAACAGAATTCTTTTAACCCATGGTCCTAAGTTCATCATTTTATAATGACCCCATAAATATGGGCATTGCTGAACCAATTTGTGAGTACATAGTTTACACTATTGCCTTTATTTTGTCTTCATTAATTTTGTATCTGGAAAAGACTCCAAACTGGTTAATGCTGGTAGTTTTGGTGAAACTTTTATGAGTGAGAGGGGTATTTGAAGGATGTGGTAGCTTCTATGGTGGTATTGTTCACATCATCAGTATTAAGAAAGCTGGGTACTTTGGACTATTTTTCTTTAGTTTTAAATAGCATTGCTGTTGTTGTTGAGGGACTGAATATTGAGGTTCTGGTATATTATCCAACAGTTTAGAGTTTGGAGATCATCTTGGAATTGAATTTGTATAACAGAGTTGGATTTGTTTGATGTGCAGATGACCATGTCATCTGCATAAAGAAATAGAGGTACCTCTGGATGATGAGATGGGAGTTTGTTGATAAATATGGAAAAGAGCAGAGGGGCTAAAGTGGAATCCTGGAGGCCTACTTTCAACTTAAAGAAGGCTGTATCGGTGAGGAAGTCTACAGACCAAGGTTTTGCATCATCATCACTAATGTCTGTTTCAGTTAATTTGTCAAATAGTAAGTTATGGTCAGTTAGATCAAAGGCTTTTGCGAGGTGAGAAAATTGGTATAACTAAGGAAATGATTTCTCTGAGCTATGATACAGAATCAGAATTGCCTAGACATAGTGAGGCCTTACTGAGCCTAATTATGGTGGCTGCCAAAAAAGCAATTACTAGAAAATGGAAACCAAAGTCTAAACCAACTGTACCAGAAGTAGTGAATATAGTAATTGCGATACACCAACTGGAATTGGGATCTTTAGAAAAGGGTAGGAGCAAATTACATAGGAAAAAATGGGAACAATACATGCAGGAGAAGAATGAGGTTTAAAAGAAGGCAGGATTTGAATGAGCTATGTAATGTTTGACTGTCAATGACTGGTTAGATTATAAGTGATGTATGTTTGCAATTAAAATTATCTTTATATGGTCTGTGATATAAAATGCTTGTTTGCTTGATTGCCTGTCATAAGTGATAATTTAATAAAGATGCTTCTTTTTAAAAAATAAAAATAAGTAAAGACGGCTCCTGTCAGGCTGCCTTGTCGAGTCTAGACCAGAATCCATGTTGTTTTTCCAGATAGAAGATGGTAGTAAATAAGCAGTAGTTTGGTTGTAGATCATTTTTTCTAGCATTTTACCTAAAATGGGAAATATTGAGATAGGATGGATTTTTGAAACAGTAGTTGACTTTGGTAGATTTTGGGTATGTTTTGTGCAGTATGTGTAGTTTATAACTATTCACTGCCACAACTCATAGACAGGGACTGTGGTAATGAAAAGTGGTGTATAGAAGTCTGTTAGCTTCTGCAAATGGACTATGCATATATATATAGCAAACAATGGAATGATATGCACACTGGTATTCTAGACAAGGGCAAGCATGTGTGGTATGGCAGGGCTACAACTTGCAACTAGGAAGAACAACATAGTATGGTATAGTAGCTAGTTAGCATCTTCTTAGTAAGGTACACCTTAGTAAGTTGCTGTTCCCTGTTGCTCACTGATCTATCATCATGCCTAACTATGAGTAATAAAAAATTTGAGATGTTTAGGCAAGACAGTAGCATTATGTAATTACTATATTATGGTAATGAGTGGCTCTGGGAGCTCCAGTTAGCAGGAGCTTGGCAGTATCATTGCAAAAGAATCAGGAATTATGTGATTTTGGCATCAGGGCTACCTATATTACAGGAATCTCTACCACCAGTAGATTTTCCTGTCTTACAAATGAGTTTTTTTTAACTCAGTGTTGACAAATGCTCCACCATCTGTATGAGTGTGAGTTGCAGTCCTGTAAGTTACCCCATTGGGAACAGTGCATGTACCACTGGTGTACTGTCTGTGAATTGCATATCATCCTGGTACTCCAGGCAGTGAGTACTAGGACTACATAATGGAATAAAACTGCATACATAGTGTTATCCCACTGTGTACTGTTTCCTGTCAATCATGTAGGGCTGTTCTCTGGTGTACCAGTTCTATTCTGTGGTGTATGACCCTTAGCTTCAGTCTGCTAGAATTTAAAGAGGACTGTTTCAGCTGTAGCTGGTCAAAACTGTGAAATTTGAAGTGTAAACATGCATTTCCCCTACTAACAGAATAGTGTTTTGCTTTACATTATAGTTTTGCATTAGAGGCACTAACTCTGGTGAAGAAACTTAAAAGTTGTTAAAGATGCAAGGAGGGCAGTATACCCAGTTATTGCCAGAACTTTACTTTTAGCAATGAGGGAAACTCATGATTCTTACCTCCTGACTTGGAGTTAAAATGGCAAATCTTGTTTAAAGTAGTTTACAGCAGCTTGGTGTAAGGGGCAAGTACAGCAACAAGAGGAAATGTGCAATCAGGCTTTGGTATCAAACTATTTTTAGCAGTTGAGGCATGGCCTTCAGGACTAAGACTGACCTATTTATAGATAAATCTGAATTGTTTAAAGACTTTAAGATGGGTTACTTGTGTATTGATCTATTTTAAATACTCACCTCACAAAAGCCAGAGTTGGAGGGAATCAGAACATGTCTTGGCAAACACCGGATGTACAATGAATGAAACTAAGTTATTGGTTCAATCAAACATGTATTTATAAATTCGGACATATTTAGTAATGATACTTCGAGGGTCATTTAGATTTAGGACATTGGCATTTTGTAATCATTCCTGATTACCGAATAATGTGAATTGTGATTTTTTTTTCAGAATTAAGTATCAATTTGTTATTTACAAATCTCTAACTTACCTTACTGATGTCCATATGAAGTACACTGCATGGAGAGATAGCAGATGTCCTACGCTTAAGGAGAATCAGACTGTCTGCGTGAAGTGCATCATTCATGCTGTATACATCTAGTTTAAGGCAGTTGATAGACTAAAAAGTACAGGCCTTAATACTGATCTGTGTGCCATGTCGGAAGTTAGAATAGATGAGTATGAAAATTGTGCACTGGAAAATATTTTATTGCTGAGATGATTAAGAACCACAAGAGTGGACATCATTAAAGCCTGTTTCAGACAGTCTGTTTAATAGTAGTGAATAGTGTATTGCAGAGGCTCATTTTAATTCAGTGAAGAGTGTGTGTCAGCAGATCATTATCTATGATGAGGTCTGGGGCATGATGTAGGACAGTTGAAGTACTAAAGCCCTTACTGAAGCCATGCTGGACATATTACAGCAGCTCATTCTAGATTATATAATGTAAGACCTACACATGGACTCTCTTCTCCAGTGACCTAGATAATGCTGCAAGTTAGCAGACAATAATCAGTAGAACTGGTGAGTTAGAGATTTTGGTAAGGAAGTAATAATAATTATATTTTTCTATGAATCAGAAATAAAGCACTACACCCTCCTTGATTTCTCATAAGTATTAGACTCCCGATTGGTCCTTCCTGATCAAGTGAAAAATCAGTTCCCTTTCCTAATCATCTGATCAGTAAAAAAACAGTTCCCTATACTAATCTGGTATGTCCAGGGGTCAGTTTCAAGGCTACTCTCCAGTCCAGCTGGTGAATCTGTGAATTTTGAGGCAATGTTACAATTGCCTTATGTACACAGACAACCCTCTCCTCCTTCCAACAAACTCTAATACATATGAGAGATGCAGTTACACAGCCAAACTGGAGGCAGAGCTCTCTCAACCCAAGACTGGCACAGTCAGTCAGGAGGAAAAGGTAACCACCCACACCACAAATCCAGTCTCACACAGACCTATTGCATCTGCATACCCAACACATAAACACACAAAAACATACTCGGAGGCTCTAAATAAAAATTTGCCTAAGCAGCAAAGACCTCCTAAGCAGATATCCAAGCAACAGCCACCCCTCAACAATACCCATGAATCACATATCTCACAAAATCAGTGTGCCTCACAACCACAGCCCTTAAGGCCAAACAACACACCAAATACACTTGTTATAGGGGACTCTATTGTCTGGCACACTGACGTCCCGCTCACCAGACTGAACAAGGAGAAGGTCACTGTAAGCTGCCTGTCGGGTTCTAGGATCCGCCACATAACGCAAGCACTCGGGTCACTCCAAAGCAAGTACAAGTATGACTCCATCATTGTCCATGCTGATGTGAATGACCAGAGACATACCTCCCTGGACTACATGAAAAGAGACATAGAGGAGCTCTCTGACCATGTAGCCCAGGCTGGTATGACCCTGACCTTGAGTAGCATCTTGCCCTCACCAAGAATGATGCCACAGTATAAAGACAAAATGATCAGTTTCAACAATTGGCTAAAGTATTGGTGTCATTCAAAGGGGATCCAGTGTCTGTCAGCCTGGGATGACATGCTCGACAAGCCACGTTGCTTCCCTAGGGACGGCTTGCACCTGTCACCCTTAGGCTTTTGTATACTGGCCAAGGCTCTTGCCACCCCCATAGTGCCTTTTTTAGGCAAGGCTCAAAGGACAAACCCACCTCCATAGACAACCCAAGGATAAAAAAACTAAAAGTAATGCTACTCAATGCCAGAAGTCTAAACCTCAAGATGCACGCACTCGAGGCTCTCCTCAGTATGGAGAAAATCGATGTCTGTGCAGTAACAGAAACCTGGTTCAAGGCTCCTGAGAGCACCCCAGCACTACCAGGTTATAACTCATACCATGCGTTTCAGCTCCAAAACTTGGACCGAAGCACAAAAGGAGGTGGAGTATCTATATTCATCAAAGATACCTACACCTCCAGGTTAGTGGCACTGCACGAAGCATCAGAAACCATCCATGTGCAACTAACAGTGGGCAAAACTGCCTTTCAGTTTGTAGCCTGCTACAGAACACCCTCCCTATTATAGAAACCCCACTTGGCATTCCTGAGAACACTGGAGAATATGAAGGTCTCTCCAAACACTATGTTATTGAGTGACTCAACTACCCAAACACTGACTGGGAAAACTACTCAAGCCCAAACACCCTCGCCCAACGGTTCCTTGAATTTATAAACTCTAACACAATGGAACAACTGGTCACCACTCCCACAAGAGGGAACAACATATTGGACCTAGTCATCACCAACATGGGGACTCTATGTTCCACACCAGAGGTAAACCCCTCATTGGTAAGATCAGACCATAAACAAATTTCCCTGGACATCCATATCCCGTCCCCACCCCCAGCCAAGGAAATCACTGTAAAGAATTTCTCAAAAGCCAACTTTGCACTTCTCAAGACTGAGGTGGAATCCTTCAAAGCCCCTGGGCCAGAGGATAATACAGCCCAATCCGCAGAATCCTTTACAAATGCATTCTATGAGCACCTGCAGGAATGCATGGATCGTGCTATCCCAAATAAAACCAAGACTCACTCCTCCAAAAACAGGAGACCGGTCTGGTGGACCCCAGCCATAAATAAGCTATACAACAGAAGGAGGAAGCTACTACATGACAGAGCAAAATCCCAAAAAGGGAAGGCATCTCTGATCAGTATTAGCAAGAAACTTCGATCCTTCATAAAATCATCAAAGGCCAGTTTTGAAAGAAAAATTGCCCTAGACACTAAAGATAATCACAAGGCCTTCTTTAGTTATGTCAGGAACATGGGCGGAAACTTCCAGATATGTTCTGAATTGTTGCATAACGGTACAAAATATACCAAACCTACAGACATAGCCAACATCCTGGCAGACAGATTCAGCGCAAACTTCTCCCCCCCCCAAAGGAGCAAATGCCTATCCCAACTGAATGTAACCTCCCTGACATCACAGATGCACAGGTGAAAGTTGCCCTCTCCAAAGCAAAAAACACAGCATCTATGGGACCGGACGGTGTCCCAGGCTGTGTCTTACATGAGCTCCAAGAAGAACTGAACCCTCACATTAATTCACTTTTCAAACTTAGCCTTACTACAGGATATGTACCCAAAGAATGGCGTACAGCTACAGTGGTCCCACTCCACAAAGGTGGTGCCACAACGGACCCTGGAAACTATTGCCCCATAAGCCTGACTAGTCTGGTCTGTAAAGCTATGGAGCGTATTATCATGGAACTCATAAACAAAAACATTGGGAGCCTCCAGACACTGGACCCTACCCAATTCGGCTTTGTTAAGGGCAGATCTTGCCTCTTAAACCTAGTTGATTTCTTTGAAACAGTTACCAAAGCCATAGATGAGGGCAAGGTAGTCCACAGAGCCTACCTGGACCTCGCAAAAGCCTTCAACACAATACCCCACTCGGGCATCATAAATAAGCTTACCAGCTTAAATATCAACCCCTATATCACAAGATGGGTTGCAAACTGGCTCAGAGATAGAGCTTACATGGTCAGAATCGTAGGTGCCATGTCCGAATCCAAACCAGTTACAAGTGGCATCCCACAGGGCTCAGTTCTGGGACCTCTCTTGTTTGGTATATACTTCTCTGAGGTTCAGGTTAACACAGGGGGATTATGGCTGACAAAGTTCACAGATGACTGCAAACTGGGGGCCATAATCAAATCTCTAGCTGACACAAGCATCCTCCAAAAGGTTCTCACAGAGACAGATGCTTGGTGCCAGAGCCACGGCCTCAAGCTAAATGCTAAAAAGTGCATAGTCATCCCCTTTGGGAAAAACAAGGTGCCCACAAATTACCACATAGGTGGTAATCCATTAAGTACGGAAGAAGTAATTAGAGATTTGGGGACCGACGTAGATAGTAATCTCTCCTTTGATAATCACGTTGCCAAAGTGGTTAGAAAGACCTTCTATATAGCCCACCTTATCACAAAATGGTTCGCATCTAGATCAAGAGAGGTCATTGTGCCCCTCTACTCATCACTCATCAGGCCCATAATTGAATACAATGTCCCTTTTGGGATGTACCTTACCCGACACCTGCAGCAACTGGAGAGACCCCAAAAGTACCTCACCAAGAGGATCATGGGCTACAAACAGATGTCCTATGCAGCTCATCTAAAGAAACTCCAGCTCTACTCAGTTGCTTACTGCCTACTCAGAGGTGATCTATGCCTGACATACAAAGCCATGTCAAACCCAGAATTAATGGACATGCTCCACCTCAAAAAATCCAAGCCCCTTAGAGCTACATGCTCCAGGGACCTAAACCTCAGCACAAAAATAAATAGGACATGCTGGAGGGACAGATTCATTTCCCAGAGGCTCCCCTCACTCTGGAATAGAATCCCAATTCATGTTAGACATAGCCCCTCGCTGACCCTCTTCAAGCGAAATTTGGACCCGTGGATGGGAAATCACAAATTCACCCCTGGGATCTCCCCTGTGTCCCTGCTAGACAGAGGCACAGTAAACTAATATTAAAAAGGTACCTTCTGTGATGTACTTTACAGAGGCACAGTAGGCTAATCTAATAGGGAGGCGGAAGCCAAATACACTCTGGCTAGGCTTATAAATGCCCTAGGGCAGATAGCCTAGTATCTACCTATGAACCTAAATCCTGATATTAGGGTGAAAATGAAAATTTGGGCTATGGGTTTAGCAACAAACAGTGAAGCTAGATTTATGAAACCCAGGTATAATGTTGAGAACCTTTTGTCCAACAGTTTATTCAGATGATTTCTTTCATTCTGAATACTAATACTATCCTAAATATAGGTGGTAGTGTAAATGAGTCATTATTATAAAGAGAAACAGTGGACGCATTAAGAGGTATAGTGCTCTGAGGCATTATAGTGGCCTTAGATACAAGTAAGTCTCAGAAAAAGTGAACAGTCTCCTTATTTGTAAAATGCCATCTGTTTAGAAATGATGAGTTGGGGGCTGTTATAGTGGTTAAGGTGTTTACCTCACACATACAAGGTATGGGGTTCAATTCTCACCTCTGAAGGGGTAATTGGTTAGGCTTAAAATAGTCCAAAGGGGAGCTAGCCTATTACTTACCTATGAACTATGAGGGGGTTGGCATAATAGTTAAGGTGTTTACCATATAGACACAATATACAGGGTCTGCCTTTCAAGTGAAATAATTGAATAAACTTAAAATGGCCCACAAGGGCAGTTAGTCTAGTAGTAACCTAGGAACCTATAGAGAAGGAAATGGAATTGTTTTATCTTCTCATCGCTGAAATGTTTCCTCTGTATGCTTTTTATCTTATAAATGGCTATCAAGTTAATTATGTCATTTAGAATCAGGCATAGTGACATGGAAATCAAAGATACCTTAGGGATAGATTCCCAAATAACTTAATGAGGATACAGTTCATCACCTTATCCTAGGAAATGACTGGATATCTTTACGACTCTTCCCTCCCTTGGATGAAGCAGTCAGTTACTTCAAGACAACCACTCCGAATGGTCTTCCTTGATGTTACAGAATAAGGCATGCTCCTACTGGCTCCCTATTGAAATGTTGGCACTCTTAATACTCAGTGCCGCCACACCAAAAAAGCAAAAAGATCAAAAATGCAGGAGAAGAATGAATCTCGAACATCGCCCTTCTCCTTTAAACGTCTTTTTTGCAATGGGAAGCCCCCTCCCACAGCCCCCGAAGTGAAGGGCTGGCTCTCCACACCCTCAAACATTAACTCCAAGATCACTGTACCTTGGAAAAAGTGAATATTCCAAGAAATGGACATCTTGGTATGAATATATGTAAGTCCGTATTTTTGGCCATTTAGTCTACAGTCATTTAGCTATAGTGGGTTCCAGCATTTCAAATGGTTACTCTCCTCCCCACTGGATGACAGCCAAATTACAGTTTCAAGTAATCTGAAGTAGTAAGGCTTGAACTGACTGCATCATCATGAAAATGCCTAAGGCTTTATGCCATTACAGGCAAGTTATAAACATCTATAAATGTCAATCAAAATACACAAGAAAAATTACTAGTAAACTCACTCCTGACCTCTTCGCTGATGCACAAAGCAAGCAAAAGCAAATCTGTTTTGTTCTGCAGTAATGTCTTTCATTCCCTCTACTTACTGGTTTTGTCCGTTAATACCAGTAGTGGTATGTTAGCTAAAAGCAACATGACAAATTGTCAGAGAGCAGTTCTGAATGATGACTTAACACTGACTAACCATGCGAATACTATGATAAAAATGGAACCAAATGAATGCTGAGTGTTCTCTAAAGATTAGGGGATTTTGTTTTTCCTCTAGGAATAACCATTCCTCATTTTTGCTATTTTCTAAACTTTTCTGTGGTTTCTTCCAGTACACTGATCTGTCAGTTGAGAAGGCAAACAAATTAGAATCCGGGTGGAATGAATGTACAGTATTTGTTATCCATTCCACCTCAAGACTCTTCATTGTGATTTCCTAAGTAAAACATTCACAGGATGTATTTTGAATGCTGGAATCCCTGTTATTAAACTTTTCTTTTATTTTGCTACACTTTATCTTTGTCTCCCTACTGTACCAGTTTCTGAAGTGGAACATTCCTGCTAGAAATATCAGATCTAACAGTAACTTGCCAAAACAAACTAGAAATTAGAATGTATTTGATGATGCAGTTCCTCAGATCGGGTTGGCTGTATCTGTAATGACATTTCCAAAGATAACAGAGCCACTACTAATACCACTAAAAAAGGCTGTAACTGCACAAAAAGAGTTAGTTGACTTCCTTGTGGTTCTTGCGTTTTAGAGTTATTTTCACTATTATTGAAAATCACTATTTAGACTATTGCTTACTAATGTTTTATATGTTAAAATTGATAGCATCAAATAGTGTGTTACTAAAATGGTGCAGTGACTAACAGTAGAGTAATTTCATATTGCTTTGCAGGCTCGTTAGATCAACATATTGCAGAACACAGTGCTGTGTTTTGTGTAACTTGTGTTTCTTTTCTTCCCAGGCCTCCAGGAAAAAGGATATACAACTCATGTGGGCAGCCTTACTCGCTCTCTTTTGAGTTACAGCCGATTCCTAGAGTGACCCTGTGAACAGCCACTGCTATCCACAGAGTACTGAAGACAAAGGGAGGGCAAGAAAAATAGGTTGGCAGGTCATTCTTCCATACCATACACGCACAACTATGGACAGTTTAGAGTCCCCAATGTTCCTGACGCATGTCTTTATAATGTGGGAGAAAACTGGAGCACCAAGGGGAAACCCACAAAAACACAGGCCTAGCTAATAATAAATAAATTAATGTTTAACTAGCTGCAGAAAACATGAAATTCATTGATAATGCCTAATAAGCAAGGGATTTGATGAATGTTACTGTAGGGAAAGATAATCATGAAGTATAAATAATATTGGCTACTGTTTATAATGTAGTATTAAGTACTTATGGTTATAGCATTAAAGGATTGATGTTAAAATATTAACCTACTTTGAAGGGGCACTTCTTGAAGCTTGTTTAAAAATGCCTGCTTTGAACTTAGATTTGACAGTTGAACTTAGACTCTATTCCATGCAACAGGAACAAGCTTGGAAAATGTTCTTTACATTGAGGATAGGGAAACAGTGGTCCTGTTCAGAGTGATAGCATTATGTTGTTGTGGAGTTAAGTTATGTAGTATGTTGAAGACTAGATGAGTTAAAAACAAGTAACATTCTTAAAAAGAAGCTAACATATGAAAAAATGTTAAGATGATTGAAATTAAATAAATGGAAAGTCAGAGTTCTCATAAGGGTAACGCGATGATGTTTCATGGAGGTAGAAAAAAAATGAATACCCTACACAGGGACGTGAAGTTGCCTGTTGTCATCAAGGGACCCTAATGCACAGAAATGTATACCTTTTCTTGTGGCATTATATGCTTTTGTATTAAGAAATATGCTGCTCTGTATTGCAACTTCAGTTGGGTAAGAACGTCTTGGGTTATCTAGTCAGTATGTACGAAATACGAAAGAATTGAGCCAAGCCAGATGCTTGGGTACCTGAAGTTTTCAGTCTGAAGATAGAATACTGTGGGTAGCAGACATTGTTCTGCTGAGTTTCTGTGGTATACCAAAGAAAATGGAATGACTTTTTTAGAACTAGTATGGGTCGTTTCTTGAATGAAGACCAATGCCATAACTTGTAAAAGTAATCTTATAAAGGTCTTATTGATGATCCAATAAACTTTCCAAAGTGCAGGGTCACAAGACCATGGGCTTATAGAAGAGTGTTTAGATTAAGGAGGTGACAAGTTTATTTGTTAATAAACAGTGAAACTAGAAGTGGCCCGAACAGAGACACCCTGATAGCCAGTATTCCAGAAAGACATTTTTCCTGAGAAAGAGTCTTCCAATTTGACTACAGTCTTTAGTCCTGATAGTAATTAATGAATCATATGAATGAGCATCCCAGAATGCTAATGTTGGGCCTTCCTGGAAGTCTAGTATATAAAGTTGCTCCGTTAATAAACAATGGTCAATAGAATCACATGATCTTTGTAAGCATTTAAATATAACACCTATAGGCAGGCCTTCCTCCAAGTTAGCCAACGGTGTGCTGGTGATTGACTAGAGAGTAATATATATGCTTTATCAATGTGGAACCAAGTTAGACATGGGAAATTATACTATGATGTTAAATATTATCAAATATTGGATTGTAAACCAACTTTTATATTATTCTGGCTAGAGGTGATGAATTAGATATTTGCTTAAATTTAGCATGAGACTTTGGGTGTGGTACTCTGGATAATAAAGGAAATGTGCAGATTGTTCAATGACTGTGTCATCATCTGTAGAGAACAGAGTGAAACATTTTTTAATTTTTTTCTGAGAAAGCTTTTTATGTGCACTTGGTGTGATCTGTATATGCATAATTTCTAGCATCTAAGAATCAGTTTGCCTGATAGGCAACATTCATACCTCTCAACCTCTTTGAAATCTTGATAAAGCCTAAAACAATGAGGAATCAAAGGCTTAAAAATGGGGACAGATACATTCATACCTCTCAACCTCTTTGAAATCTTGATAAAGCCTAAAACAATGAGGAATCAAAGGCTTAAAAATGGGGACAGATTTAAATATTGCTCTTATAAACTTAGGAAGTTGCTAGAATAACATAATTCATATTAGCATGCATTTACTGAAGGATATAAAGTCTGCAACTCAAATGTATGTCATTATTTAGTGATTTCAATCCTCAGTGATTTGCCAGAAACCTCAAATTTTATGAAGAACAGTCCAAAAATATGAGACAAATATCTGGACAGTTCAGAGATATGAATTCACGTTTAGCATGTTCATGCTTACTTGTATGTTTGATGTGTTTCAGAATTGCTATTGTTTTGTCTTTATCTGTAGTTTTATTTTTTTTATTTACCATTTGTTATCCAGGTAAGTGAAAAGGAATCATGTATCACTTTCAGCCATTTCCCTGGCCTCGGCGGAAATATATTGCATATGAAAAGGGTAACCAGTAAATCTACTTGTTTTGAGAGATGAGAGAACATGAAAGTAGCCCAAGAAAAGCCATGCAGAGGATGTGCAGACTCCACATGGATAGTGAGTGGAGGACAGGACTGATCCCTAGACCTCAGCCACTGAGTCAACATCTTCTACATTGTGTGTATCCTTCCTATTTACATACTGTATTACTTTTGTGCCCCTTGGGGATTACATGACTTTGTCATACTGAGGAGGTTATGTACCCCAGTAAATCTCAGAGCAATATCACCTGAAACCTTATAATTCCAATAGGTAATTTCATGGCAAACAGGTTTTGGGTGAGGGGCTAGATACTGAACTTTCTGAATAAAGGACCTTCATGAAATATAAAAAGAGTCAGCATAAGAGGGCCCTGCCCCCACAGTAGGGTTACCAAGAATCACCCTCTAGAGCAGATCTGTGGATGCTGTCTAACAGAAAACATCTGGTGGCAAGGCCATGCAAGTAACTTTTTATGGCTCAGGCTGAAATGGCTATGTGGAGCCACAGTTTGCGCTAGCAACTGCAAGGTGAAGAATGTGTTTTGGTACAGTACTAGCCATATGGCAGGCAAGAGTGGGATGGCTTATATCAGCTTATACTTTGACAATAGAAACCACCCTTAGGGTCTTAGGATATGAACTAATTTGTGAAAAAGCAACCTGAGATGAAGGAAGAGATGTACTAGCTAGATATAGCTTGTCATCACTGGGTTCTTTCCACTCTTGACATTACTTCTGTTAAGAATTTTGAAGCAGGAGCAGGGATACTGAAAGATCTCTAGCAAGGGTCTCTGCAATTTGATTTTTCCCTACAAAATTAGAGAATGCTGTCTCAGTGATAGTGTAGAACACTATTTCTCACCCAAGCACACTAAACACCCAGCACAAAATGCAATTTATACACACCCGTTTCTGATACTTGTCACTAATATTCTTCAGTGTTTTTCCAGTACTCATGTCATGAAACTAACACTGAAAAGGACTTGATGCATACCTCTC
This sequence comes from Protopterus annectens, assembly GCF_019279795.1. Taxonomy (NCBI): domain Eukaryota; kingdom Metazoa; phylum Chordata; order Ceratodontiformes; family Protopteridae; genus Protopterus; species Protopterus annectens. The sequence continues at coordinate 1,564,138,658 of NC_056731.1, read as the reverse complement.
AACTTCTTTAATCAAGAATTCGGGTTAAAGTAAAAAATATTGGGGAGGGTACAAATGCCGAAAATCAGGGATAATTTTTAAATATTACTGTAATTAATTTAAAAGATTAATATAATAGGTTTTGCATCAGCATTCATTCTTTGAACAATAAGAATTATCAAATTCTAATGTCTTTCTTTGCTGACTGAGTATTATAAGGGCAAGGAAGAAACTGTGAGGCAAAATCAGAGACAGTTGGTAGGTATGTCAGGGGCTATACATAACCTTTACTGCTTTGTTGTTTGTCTTTTGGCTTTTTCCAGTTAGGGGTTGCCACAGTGGAACTCCGATCCGCTAATGATTGGCAGTAGATTTTCACGAACACTGAGGTGCCAGCTTGATGTTCAACCTTCAACTAAGGCACACCCATTTATGCATGTCTTTTGAATGCCTACCCAACCGTGGGGAGGATATGCAGACTCCACACAGAAGGCACTCCACTCACTGCAGCCGAGAATTGAACTGGAGAACCTCTTGCTGTGAGGCAACAATGCTACCACTGCACCACTGCTTTGTATAATCATTTAATCACTGTTGAAAGACAGAATTCTGATGTATCTGGAAGTTGTAGGGGACTCAGGGTCATGTAATGTCATAAAAGGAAAGGCAAGCCAGACAAAGTCAACATTTCAAACTGACTGGGAATTTAGCTTTGAGAATGTTCATTAGCGAATTGCATCTCAATAAATATTCACAAGCAACTATTTTGCCCATATGCAAATCCATTATTTCTGTCAGGTAGCCTGTTAATTGTGGTTATGTTATGCATGATGCAATTGAATTGTATATGTCAGTCACTTTAGGAACATCCAAACCTGTGCAAACCAAAGGAGGGTATTGCACTTACACTGCTGCCTCAAGTAGCTGTAAATCATAGAGCAGAAAATTGCTGACCTTATTGCATTCAGCCATCTTGGTGAAGGAGGGTAAGATACTTTAGAAGTTACTACCATCCAACTTGATAGTCTTAATGGCAGTCAACAGCACTCATCCAGAGAATGAGAGAGAGAGAGAGAGAGAGAGAGAGAGAGAGAGAGAGAGACTAGAAGGTACAGAACTGGGAGAAACAGCCTCCCACATCTGAAGCTGAAACATTGTGGTGAGGTTTTGATGGTCTCTTTTATGTTTCTGATCTCCTTGTGACCACATAACTCCCATCCCACAATCACTCATTTGTTACCTCCCATGGGCACAGAAGGCAAGAACTGATAATCATGGGCTGATCTCCTAAAGGGATTTTTTTTCTTCTGCTCCCTATTCCTCCCTCTGTAGACTGTCAGTTGTGGTCCAAATGCTATTGTACAATGCTCCTACTTGGGTGTGCATGTCCATATATTCTGTATGCATATTTCAAGATTAGTGTTGTGCTAGGAAGACATAGAATTAGACAACCTCCCCTCCAAGATGAACAAACCAGTATTAGCCACTAACTCCCAGCCCTATACAGACAGGTTCTCCAGCCCCCTCACCAATAATTAAACCTGGTCATCTGGGTCAAACTTAAGGATTTATCTTTCAGTAGTACAGAACCAACCCAGTCTGAGAGGTGTGGTGCTGGATTTTTCTGGAAAACATGGAGCACTTTTAACCTATGCTTCAGGGGATGATGTTCATTAACAAACTTTGTGATCACACCATAGCACCACAGGCTGTCAAATTATCTCTACTTGGTGACAAGTAGGATTCAGTTATGAGGGGAAAAGATGGACAGACATGAGATACTCACAGAATGAGGGCCACTTGGAACATCTGGTCAAGGCTTCTGTGCAATGACTTTTGCTACTACCTTTGATTGGTTTATAGGCAAGATCAGGGCCATTTAATCTGATTGAACCATGTGGATGATCTCTGTTGTTGAGGCAACAGCATGGAATTGTGACCAGAGGATAGCTGCTTCTTGTCTTTGTGTTAACCTATGACACACCAGTGGACATCGGTGGTGAGAAAGCTCCAAAGCTGCAGAATGTGTTTTTGTACAGTGATCACAGGCAGCTCTTTTGATTCAGCTGAGATGTACCAAGATTCCAAGAAGGATGCAGCATCACTGGTTACTGAAGCAAAAGCTTAGATAAGACAAAGACTATTTGTTTCCCTCAAAGAGGTTTTGACACACCATTTGAAACCACAGGATGAGACAGCAGGACCTCAAAATGATTGTTTTTAGCAAGTGGATCCTCTGATCTCTGTTAGACAAAGAAAACGGGGGACAGCAAAGAGCTATCCGAGCATTAAGTAAAGAAAGACGGAAAGAAAAAAAACTTGCTTTTTACTTGCCCTTAGCTGAAATGTTGTGTTAGAGTGAGGCTGTCTTAGAACTACTGGAGGGTGAAGCATCTCTGCGATATAGCCCCCCCCCCATCTGTTGGTAGCATGTTAGTAGTCAAAAGGTCTTTGAGTGATAAGGAGGACTTATCCTCTGGAATCCTATCTAGAGCTATTCTTATTTTTAATTCCAGGCCAGTCAGGAATAAGCCAGCCATTTTGTCTAAGCTGATCCATTATCTCAACATGGTATTTGTTACAGAAACATTAATAGACATAAATATCAACCCACATCTTGAATCATTATCCTTCCAGGTCTCCATGTTATTCATAATCCTAGACAGAGTAGTACTGGTGCTGCAGGTGACCATTTGTTTCTAGTCTGCTTTGGAGATGAACCAAGCTGAAGCTGAAGACTTTGTCTCCTTTGAATACATCACTGGATGAGGAGTGAAGTGCAGGTTCCTTCTGGTGTAGCATCCACCAAGATACCTAGGGATATTTTTTTTCAAGAATTCCTTGATTTCCTTTTTAACTGAATACATGTGCCCCCTAAGAATGTTGATGTTGGGTAATGTTAATGCTTACGCCAATTACAAGACCATATTTCTCACTGTGGAGCTCCTTTACCTTTTAGAAAGCTTTGGCTTTACTCGGATGCTTACAACTGCTATCCATGAATTTAGCCACTTACTGGACTTGCTTTTTTTCAGCTTATTCAAAATTTGGAACTAGGTGGTGTTACTAGTCTTTTGGACAGACCACTACCTAGTATATTTCAGCACTAGACTGAGCTGGTCCAGTGCTGAGATAGGTGAGCATTGACTGTGTGATTGTATGCCCTTATTGAACCAATTCCTAATGGTTTCAGTGCAGATGATCCACACAGACACAATTGTCACAGTTTATCTACGTACAGCAGAGAGTTAATAATTCTAACGTCGATTATCCGAAACATCAATTATCTGAACGCAGCCTTCCAAAGTTTTCAGGTAGGAAAAATCATAAAGTCTGAATATGTTAATGTTATACATATTTGCTTGTATATATTTTTTGGTCTTGTAGCCTGCTCATGTGTGAAAAATATTCTTTATTTTCCAATGGAATTGCTGAATGGCTAAAAAGTATATTCCCTGCGTGCAAAAAAAAAAATCAAGATTTTAGAAGTTTTTTGTCCAGGTCAATGTATGTTTCTAGGTCGGACTCTCTACTGTATCTGTCTATTTATCTATCTATCTATCTATCTATCTATCTATCTATCTATCTATCTATCTCTCCATTTACCTATATATCTATTTGTGCTTTCTTATTCTGGCTACTACTTCCAGACTAGCAACTTGTTATACGTTCACAAGTTCATAGGTTCATAGGTGTGAACTATCTTAATGACCACTAGGGCCTTTATAAGCCTAGCCATGCAACCCAAATGAATCAAACAAATTATTGTGCCTTATAGGTTATTTTAAGAGGTGTATGCTAGTTGGGGCAATGACTTAATGGCTACTTCTGTCCAGCAGAAACATAAGGGATGAATTTCCAATTTCCTATCCACTTGTTCAGGTTAAACATACCTATTTAAGAAGCAAACAAAGTTTAAATACTTAGATCTAGTAGTTCAGGTGCTGTTCATTTTGTGGATATGCAAAAAGTCTACCAGAGTGGGATCCAAGGATGCTGTGTATGCCAAGCATAATTCACCTCTCAGCAGTCTGTAGGAGACAGAGTATAGGAAATGGGCATTGAGGCAATCTGCATAGGACAATGCATTTACACCCTGTATTCTTTTTGTGAAGAACTTCTGTGGACATTCCATTTGTTGCATGTGCCTAGTCAGGTACATACCAAATGGACATAATACTAAATGATGGATCTGATGTGGGCTGAGTAAAGTGGCACAGTGACTTTTCTGGGCCTAGATGCCATTCCCAAGTTGAGTGGCATAGAATGATTTTCTTATCCCCTTAGACACGTGTTGGTCAAAAGCTAGGTTACTATCTATGAATTCCTAAATCTGTGACTACTGTGTCAACTTTTAGGAGTGTTTTATCAATGAGATAGTTTCCCTGGGTAGCTGACTTCCAAAAGGTACTATTCTGCAATTCTTGACATTGTGTTTTAAGACATGGGAAGCCCCATGGTGTTATTCATACCGACTATGAGAAATATGGACAGGGCACTGGGGAAATTTTCCTATTCTTTTTGATAAGGAGAGCTGGAGGCCTTCTTCCTGTCATCAGGATGGAGGGAGATGGTTGTTTTCCTAATATAGTTGAGCAGAAACATGATAAAATCAGCAAGTGGAAATGGAGATAAATGTCAAAAAACATAATGCAGACTTATTTGATGTGATGATGGTGACTGCCCTTGAGAAAGGCAGTTTGGATGATACATCAATTCACTTAGTTAAAAGTGTGAGCTTGAAGATGGAATCCAGTTACAGTGGTGGCTGGTGCCTTCAAATCATAGGGGACTGCAGGAGACAGCTGAATAAGTGGGGACAATGGGAAGGGGTGTGGCCAACTAGAAAGGGGTGGAGCTATGCTCAAAACCACCAAAACTAGGACTTTATTTAAATGCACTGCTCTGGATGCCAAACCATCATTATTAGAGTCCAATCAAGGCAAAATGAAGTGGAGAAGAAAAAAAAATATTTCATTGCATTGGCTACATGACAGATTACTTAACATTTAGATGGAAACAAAAAGGTTGTGAGGCATGAAAAAATAATTTACTTTTTAAATACATTACTGGAATGCCAGTCAAAATCAAGTATATTAAAAAAAACAAGCAGCACTCAACTTAAACCACTTTTCCTTGCACTGCATTTCTAATTATAATTTATATTCAGCTTTATAAAAGTACCAAGTAACATGCTGAAAGTAGCAATCTCTGTGATAGCCAACTTGTAGAAATGTTTCTTACCCAAAAAATACCTGCTGCCTGACAACAACTATCTACTTGTTTCATGAGGAAAACATGATCAAAGTAAAAAAATTAACAGCAAATAAGAAACAAGCTCAAGATAAATTGCTTAAAGGATTGCTGCACAGGTTATTGACCGCACATGATAGATTGGCATTCTGTTTAGTTTACAGGTAAAGCCTGCAAAGATGACTGCAAGTCTCCAACAAATGTAATGAGCGTCTGAAAATACTGTAATCCTGTCCTTCATTACAAATACTGTCATATGCATTTCAATACCTAAGGCTTATACATTATCTAGTTATGTAAATATTCTCTGCATGGCAACAACAAAAAGGCTTTCAGTGTTGGTAATTCTTTAACAGTATGCTTATTAAAGATTACTTGCATCTTACAATCTCAGACGAGCTTAACTGATGGTCATTAAGCATTGCTACTTAAACACAGAGCAACAGTCACTGGAACAACATGAATTTTCTGAATAGTAAAAAGCATAACTCAACAGTATAAAAATATGACAGAAAACCAAAATATTCTACAAACTCAAGGACAGATGAAAAGCCACTGTAGTACTTGTGTCTACCTTGGATGGGGTTATACTCTGCACATTTACACTGCATAACTGCTCCTTGTCTTGCTTGGACACATCCAGAGTCCCTACACGGGGGAGTGAAATGCAACAAGTATGTCACAATTTGAAATGTCTCTGGCTGATGGTGATGGCCCTGACACATTTGTCATACCTCTCAACTTCAGAGCAAGAAATCTGGACAAAGCCATAAACAGAAGTGGGACAAAGGCCCAAAAATAAGGACAATATTTAAATATTGCTCTTATAAACTTAGAAAGATAATACAATAGTAGGTCTTGCATTAGTATGAATTTTCTGAAGGGTATGAAATCTGAAACTCAAATGTCTGTCATTATTTTCTAACTTCAACATTTTGTGCCAAAATTGGGGATGGTTGACAGGTTTGGATATACCTAACTCTATGAAGCAATTTATTTGCACGTACCTCTCAACCTCTTAATGCAGGAAATCTGGACAAGGCCAAATATATTGAGGGAACATACAAACAGTACTAAAATTGCTCTTGTATAAATTTAGACAGTTGACAGAATAACAGGTTTTGCTCTAGCATGTATTTTTCTGAAGGGTATGAAGTCTGAAACTCAATGTCTTTCATTATTTAGTGACTTCATTCCTAAATAATTTGCCAGTAAAACTACAAATTTTATGAGGAACAAACCAAAAATAAGAAGCAAAAATCTATTCATTCTGCAAAAATCTGGACAGTTGAGATGTATAGTTCAGTCGGGGCTGTCTTTAAGTTTGCCACCCTTCCCCCTCACAAAATCTTGGTCAAATGTGGTCTGCCCCCTGCAGCCATTCCAGTGTCCCATTACTTGGCTATTTCACCCCATTTATCATAAACACTGTAATGTGCATACTGCTTAATGTCTACGATGATTTGGATTTCATTTAAAAGTGTTACATTTTACAGCATAAACACTAACAGGTATTCGCTAAACAAAGCAATGCAGTCTCACAATGAAAACAGACTTAGCATTAAAACTTCTCTGCCTTTGAAACTCACATTCATTGAAACAGCATTGAAACCCACATTCAAAGAAAATACATCTGGCCAGTAGTAGATAAAGATTAATTTTGGGCTGTTTTCAGATCATAGGCCCCTGGCACACGAAACATACAAATGTTATTTGATGGGTCTACTTAATATGATTGAAATTTAATTTGACTGACATTTATTTGACTGAGACCATATAACCTAAAGTTCATAACACTGAAAACTCACTTGACTGAAACTCATAACACTGACACTATACAATGCTAAATTTCAATATAGTAGTGGCAATGTGTATAAGGTAAGTAAAAGCTATATGCCCTTTTCCCCACTGTAGTGTGATCCGGGAGTTAGTATATATAGTTAAGGGTGTGGGAGGCATAGCTCCCCACATTGGGGGGGGTGTATGCAGGGAATATGGGTCAAAGCATTGAAAGTCCAGATAGGTTTGCTTGAGGGTGAGGGAAGTGGTATTTCTAAAAAAAGGATGAAACTTCTACTGGCAGTAGTGTAAGGGTTAAGAAAAGAAAGATAAATGTGAATAGGTTGTTTGCTAGGCTAATGACCACTAGGGCCCTAACAAGCCTAGCCATGCACCACAAACCATTTGGGTCCCAAATAATAATGGGGGGGGTTGACGTATTAGCAGGCAGGTAGCTAAGGATTTGTGTGAGGGGCTGTTAGGATAATACTTTTCTTACTGGCTGCCTCAGTCCTTAAGGGACCTGTGGGTTAGCCAGGGAGGAATTTACAATTTCCCATCCAGTTGTCAAGGTTTTGTTTGAATATGGTCAAGAATTAACTCTGTTTTACATGGATAGCTAACCTATTCCATACTGCTGGGATCTTTTGGGACACAAATGTGTCTCTCTTCATCATATTCAGTTGCTTTTGAGTGGTACAGGAAAGTTGGAACATATATATTTCTCTTAGATGCAGGACTTCTGAATGAAAGTATAAGGCAACAATTTCAAAAGTTGTGAAGAATGGAAATAATATGGAGTATGGGGAAAGGAGAATAGTCTGAAACAGTTGTTTTACTTAACATACACAATTTTAAAGTGTTAGACATAATTTTGGATAATCCAAAGGTGATAATTATATTATTTATTTATTTGTTTGTTCATTGGGGTAGAGCTCTGATTCTACTGGCTATGTTCAGGCTCAGGCTAGGGAAACAGGAAATTTCCCATCATATCAAAAATAACACATAGCAGTCCCAATCTTAGCATTGTCAAACATAATGTGCATTTTAAACAATTACTGTTATGCACTCAATAGTTATAGTATATCTATAACATTACTAGACAGAATATGTAATTTTCAAACAGCTAAAATTGCCCAAATAAAGAACTTATACTGAGAAAGGGATTTTTGGATGGATCTACATGACTCCACTGTTAAGGAAGCACTTACATTTTGCCTGTTCATATAATAAGGACTTTGTTTACTTAGCATGTTCATATAATAAGAACTTCATTTACTTACCTATTTTCATTTGTTGACCAGGGAAGTATAACTGGCTATATAGCCCCTTTTCAGAAGAGGCCCAGTTAGAAAAGCTCCACAGATATAATATATAATACAAGACAGAATGTAAATAATATAGATAAATTTAACATTAGTCTATATTTGACAGTGCAGTATTAGAAAATGATAGTAACATATTAAATTGGTTCACATTACATAAATGCATATGGAATAAAAGTATATATATTCTCACTGATACAATCACATCAGTCTGGGACAGGAATCTGCTATAAAGGAACTTGAACAGAAAGAAGTGCATAAATATTTGGGAATTAATGAAGGGCAGGCAATAAAACATGAAGAAATGTGAATAAAACTCAGTAAGGAATACTTCATTAAAACTAATATTGAAAACAGCTCTGACATCTAGGAACAAAGTCCAGGCTATAAATTAATTTGGCCTCTCTGTTTTAACTTACATTATGGTGTGACTGACTGGCCCCAAAAGGCATTGGATCAACTGGACAGAAAAACAAGAAAAATCCTTAATTCTTATCAAATGTTGTTGTTTGTCTTTCGGCTTTTCCTAGTTAGGGGTCACCACAGCGGATCTCCGGTCCGCTAATGATTGGCAGTAGATTTTCACAAATGCCGAGGTGCTAGCTCAATGTTCAACCTTCAGCGAAGGCACTCAAATTTACGCATGTCTTTTGAATGCCCACCCAACCATGGGGAGGACATGCAGACTCCACACAGAAGGCACTCCCTGCACTCCAGCCGAGAATCGAATGGGAGAACCTTTTGCTGTGAGGCAATAACGCTACCACTGCACCACCGCAGATATTCTTCATTCTTATCAAATGATATATAAAAATCAATGCATGCCAAGATTATATATCCCTGTCTCTGAAGGAGGTATGGGTTTCCTTGAAATAGATTACATATATACATCTACATCATCTAGATCATGGGACCACACACATATTTGCTGACCTCACTAAATCCAAACATAGTGAAAGTTTTAATACATGAGGAGAAGTCTTAAAATGACTTCCTTGCATCATTTAGCAGAAGCATGTTGGTGTCAAGCAGGAATGGAAATCGAACCCGAAGTAGACAGAAAACAGACAGCAACTGAATGTGCCAAAAAAAGAAAGAAAGTATGTAAAGTGAAGGATCAGATGAAAAGGCAAGAAATGTGGAAAAGCCATAAGTATAGTGCCAAGTACAGAAAACTCTTGGAACAACCTCATGTTGATCAGGATTTGATGCAGGAATGGTTAAGGAGAGGTGAATTTAAACTAAGAGATGAAAGGTTAATATTGGTGGCCCAGAATAGTGGACTATGTACACATTGGTTTACAAAGTCCATTGAATATGTGGGAGAAATAGACAAATGCAGGTTCTTTGAAACACAACTGGAAACAGTTGTACATCTTGTTGCTGAGTGTGATACACTAATGGCAGAGGGCCTGTATAGTGAAAGGCATAATCATGTGGCAAGACTGTTAATATCACTGAGGATTGCGCAAACATTACAGTGTTGAAGCAGCTGAGAAGCAGTGGAAACATGAGCCGCAAAGCATTATAGAGAATGATAAAGTTTATATCACATGGGTCTTAAAGCCAGATCATGGTCAAATGGGGCTCTAGGCGGGGTAATAGGTCAAGCCACCAACAGAGAAGCCTCCTCACACAATAGCCCCCTACCCCCACACACACAGCAGCCCCCTCCCCAGCCATTCCAGTGTTCCATTGCTTGGCTGTTTCTCCCCAGTTACCATAAACACTGTTCATACCCGTCAGTATGCATTCTGTTTTATTTTCTTCTACAATGATTACAGATATTGAAATCAATCTTTTAAATTAAAATTTTATAGCAAACCACAGATAGCCATTTGTTAAACAAACAATACATTCTCACAATGAAAACAGGCTTAGCATGAGCAGTAAACTTCTCTGCCCTTGAAACGGCATTGAAACCAAGATTCAAAGAAAATGCATCTGCACACTTGTGGATTAGGTTTACCTTTGGGCTGTTTACAAGCCATAGACTCCTTGAGCACATTTTTAGGGCCATGTGTACATGTATGTGTTCATTGATTCACCTTCCTGATATTATTCTGTGTATAATACAGCACCACTTGTCAGGATGTGTTTTAAAGTTATAGTTTTGAACATTCTTCTAGTAAGCAATGAAACAAAATGTGTGAACCAATACTGATAAAACTACCCATTTCAGAAAATTTCAGCCACAAAAAGCCACTCAAACTTCTGTCATTATGATCTGCCAATATCAGTCAATATGCACAATCCCTGCAGAAATCAATCATCCGAATAATTCCTCATTAAAGAGATCTGTAACTAATGAAGAGGTTGCTACTGGCAAACAACTTTACATTTTAGAGCTTAATTTACAAATTCAATGTCTGCTTCCCTTGAAGAATTGATTGCCTATGTTCCATTAAAAAAAAGTTGGTAAGCTGGTAATATTACAAAAGGGAATGGCTGACAAACCAACATCAAGTTAATTGTTACTAGGTATCTCATTCAAAGGAGGATGCTCTCAGGAGTGCAGCACCCCCATCCCCCTTAAAATGCACCACTGTTATCAGCAATCAAAAGGGCACTGTAGTATCAGCACTCCATCTACACAGTGTAGGAGTAGAATCCATAGCTTTCTGCACCAAAGGCAATTATGTTACTAACAATACTTTCAAATTCTACATCACAAACAGGGACTGCCATTTGCTAGACAAAACAGTTAGTTGAAAACAGATTAACATGAGCAACAGTAAACTTTTCTTCCTTTGAAACTCACAGGTCCATGAAAATGTACTGAAACTCATAATTCCTTGAAAATGTACTGAAACTCAAACTCACAATTCCTTCAGCAGTCTGGTAGTTGGTGTAGAGAATTCAGGCCCTTGTTTCCACTGAAGCTCACAATTCCTTCAGCTGTCACATAGTTGGTGTAGAGGATTCAGGCTCTTGTCCCTTGTAACCAAAATACAGCATTGAGCCTGATCAAGTTAATTGACTAACCTGCACCCGTTCCACTTAACTAGGGCATTACACACCATACCTCTCAACTTCTTAGTGCAAGAAATCTGGACAAAGCCTAAACTAATGGGAGTACAATAGCTCAAAAATTGAGATAGATTTTAAATATTTCTCTTTTTAACTTAGAAAGTTGCTAGAATGATAGGATATGTGTTAGCATGCATTTTCTGAAGACTATGAAGTCTGAGGGTCCCTATTAAATTATCAAACGTTTCATAGTTCGAATGTCATATGGTCGACACCATATGATCGAACTTTGAAAAGTTCGAAGGTGAAATGCGCACAGAGTGGGAAAATTTCCCTTTTCTGCACTGAAATGCGGTCTCGGAGTTGGTATATTTAAGTAGGGGGGTGTGGGTGGAGCAGGGGGGCTTGCCCCCCTGGTCAGAGCATTAAGGTAAGTGTTTTTTTACATTTTTATTATATATTCAAAGATTCAGGTTTCGCTCATATGTTGTTGAACATATGAGGTTCAAACTTTTGAAGCTTCGAATATATAATATAGACCCAAAGCCTGAGACTTGTATATACATCATTATTTATTTAGTGACCTCAGCCTTCAGTAATTTGTCAGAAAACTACAAATTTTATGAGAAACATTCCAAAAATATGAGGCTAAATCTGGGCATTCTGCAAAAATCTGGACAATTGAGAGGTATGTTATACACACATGCTTACTTTCTCTCTCTCATACAGAAACACACATCCAATTTCTGTCTCATGCAGCAACACATGAATGGCTAGTTTAAATTACACTCACACACATGCATACACACACACACACACACACACACACACACACACACACACACACACACACACACACACATATACAAACTTTCTCTCTCATATAGCAACAAACATAATGGCTAGTTTAAATCACGCACACACACACACACACACACACACACACACACACACACACACACACACACACACACACACACACACGCACACACACGCACACACACGCACACACACACATGCACTTTCTCTCTCAACTGAACAGTTAAAATTCTGTGTGCAAGTGTGGAATGTGTTTATATTCGCACTGGCATACTTGCATGCGATGCACGCATGGTCTTCCTTAAAGGAGAAGATGGTACCACCACAGTGTTAAGAAGTGCTTTATTTTTTCAATTAATCAGCTAAAACGTTAATGCATAAATCCCCTGGCCAGTCCCCCCCAACCAAGGGGCCCTAGGAGTCTGCCTAGTTCTGGATCTGACTCTGCATAGGATCATCCATTACCGACAGTTCAGCAAATAGATGCAAGAAAGCCAGATGTAGCAGTCTATGAAAAGAAGACAAACTAGCACTGATCATTGAAATTGCTACATCCAGTGATTACAGTGTCTTACATAGAGAGAGACACAAAGTCATAAAATACCAGGATTTGGAGACAGAAATGAAAGCAATGTAGAGGAAACCTAGTTTCAATAGTGGTAGGAGCAATGGATCTCATAAAAATGAATTTACAGTCATATTTAGATATGCTACCAATACACACAACTCTGTATGAGATGTAGAAATAATCAGTTCTGGGCACATTGCGGGTGCTGTGAAGAACACTTTTGGCTAACATCAAAGATTGAAACAATACAAATTTCATGAAATTTGATCATACCCTGACATAGGACTGGGGTTCTTTCCCTTCATGGTATTAGAAACCCAAAAGACATTGAGAAATTAAACCATAGAAGCCATTTATTACATTCACACTGGTACAATTGCAATTATAATCACAACAATCACAGTTCTGAGTGAAATTTAAGAAAGGACATAACAGATTTTATATGAGAAATGGTAGCTCACATTTTAGGGGAAAGAATGGAGGAGACTTGTTTAGTGGGGTGTAGTTTGAAAGAGGGGCCTGACAGGTGGCAGTATGTATTGAGAGAGATCTAAAGTTGTAGGAGGTTATTTTGTTATGCAGTCTATTTGCCAGGAAGGGAAATGATTTAAAGGTTAGTGAGTTTGAAGGTTAGACCTGCTACAAGTTGAATGGTACTGAATTTCAAAGGTAACTATTTGGCTTTATCAGGGATGAAGCAGTGGTATTCTCTTTCCGGGGGGCTAGTGTGATAAATCTGAAGATATTATTGCAGGTGGTTTTTAGAACTTTGTGAATCACTTCTGATGCAGTGGTAATGGTGAGTAGACCTTCTTCCATCTGGGGGAGAAGGACCCCCTTATCAGTAGGAACTCTTCCTTCAGGGGAAAGGAAGAGAGAGAGTTTCAGATTGTGGCCTTCCCAGACACCAAAGTATTTATAATGCTGAACAGTTTCTATTACCTTCTCAATCGAGTAAGTAATGGCCCAGTTGCCAGGTACCTTTGCAAGTTTTTGTTTGATTTTAAAGAGCTTGGCTTTGTATTTATTTATTTATTTATATTTAGAATTAGTCTGTGGGTAAGTAGCTAGCCATATACAATTTGTAGTCTCTTTCCAGCTGATTTATGATCACTGAGTGAGAGGAGTTTGATATGCATATGACTATATCATCAACATAGACTAATATTGGAATATATAGAATGTCCATGAGAAGTTTTTTGATAAATGGTGAGAAGAGTCTAGGTGAGACAACTGAGCCATATGGTACTCCTGTAGGGATTCATGCAAAGTGTGTGTGTGTTTGTGGGGGGGGGGTCTGAGCTGCACTTTATACAGCCTGTTGGAAAGGAATATTTAAACCACTTCACTACTGTAGAGCTAATTCTGGTGGAAAGTAAGAGAGTTTATTAGTAGCTAGTGGTCCGCTGTGTCAAAGACTTTGGTTAGGTCTACAAAGAGGGCTCGGTTTAGCTTACATTTTTTTCACATGGGTAAGTATATTATCTGTTAAGATATATAGAGCCAGCATAGTACTTCTGCCAAATCAAAATCCATGTTACACAGGAGAAATGATTCTATTGCCTGAATCTACTCTGTGAGATGGATGTAGATCAGCTTTTTCTGTATTTTACAAAGGGTTGGGAGAATGGACTTGTGTAAAAATCATTTGTCTGGAGTTGTTAGGAAGATTTTGGAATACGCTTGAAATGTTTGTTTTCCACTACGGCAACATGATGCAGTTGGCAAGGAAAGTATAACAAAAGGTTGATGAGAATTTGGATAAACTATAATGCCAGAGAGTGATGAGCCAGGGACAGAGGCCATCAACTCCTGTTTAGCAGTGTGGCTACATTTTTGTGTCCTATTCTTTAGAAATTGAATGGTGGATTCAGTGAGTCTGGGAGAGGCAGTGGTATATGGTTGGAGCTGAAGGTTCTGGAAATGAAGATTAATGAGAATTCTTCTAACAAGTGTTGAGGAGAGAGTGACCTAAGGCAATGGATATGGTTCCATTAAGTGGAGAGCTGTAGTTTGGGCCATATCCTGATACCTTGTCAACCAAACTCCAGAATTTGTGGTTGTATTTTGATTGAGTTTGTCTTAGTAGATTAGCTTTATATCATCTGTTAGCTTTTTTTTTTACAAGATCTCTAAGTTGGTGATCTAATATTAGATTGTTGAGTTAAGAAAAGGTTGATGTGGATTTTTTTGTAGGTATCTGCAGATATAATTAGAAGAACTGAAATGTTTGAGAGAAGATTATGAAGTATTACTTAGGATGGACACTGCAACGGTATGGGATTTTAACTGTGATGTGAGAGCAGGAAAAAGAAAATGCTGTAGATATCAGGAAATGTAGAGAGATGATATCAAACCTACAGATCGAAGTGGAGTAGGACAAGGGATTATACACAGCAGAGGAAGTACTAAGAGAGAAATGCATTATTTTATTTTCTGATGGATGCAGGAGGTAGAAGGTGGGATATTACAGTTCTTTGATCATGTTCTGGTATGGACAACATTTGAAGAGAAACATAATGTTATGATGACAGCAAAAGGTGTGGAAAGGATACATGTGAGTGTAGTATATTAGAAATAAAAAGTGAGAGAAAATGTTTGTGGTTCATAGGGATATGAGAACTTGTTAATGTGATGGGAGAGAGTGGCAGACAGTATAAGAAGTACAGCAGGGTGTGAAGAGTGAGATAAAATTAATGGCATCAGAAAGGGAAGGGGATTTGACTGGGAAATAGAAAATAATGAATGTATTTTAAGAAAGAAAAGGACATTTTTGAATTAACTGGAGTAAAAACAAAGGATTGATTAGAAATAAAGAAATATACAGTTAAAGCAGCTAAATAAGTCCTGTTATGTAGGTAGGAAGTTGAAGGCAGAAGAAAGTATTATAAGAGAGACATTGGTGGTAGAGAATAGTTTCAAGAGTGACAAGGAAAGTAATAAAAATAGTATAACAAAAAGAAATAAATGGTAAAAATATAATGAATAAGTAACAGAATGGAGATGTTTAAAAATATGTGAACGGGATGCATCTATGATGGATAAGGAAGTAAATAAAGAAGAAATGAAAAAAAGTAATACAGTAAGGGAAGGGAGTGTTCCTGGAATAGATCGCTTAGGTTATGCTTTTTACAAATGATTGGATAGGGAAGAGACAATCCCCTGGATTCAGCAAGCCGTGCACAGCATGCATGATTAGTGTAAGAGGTAATGTTGGCAATATGGTGGCCTAGCGGTCCACGTACATGCTCGTTTGACATGCACAAGCGCTCTTACATAAGTCCTGGCCATTCCCAGCCCCTGTATGCAAATTACCCTATTTTCAGGTGAAAACCATGCAAATGAGGTAAATACACTATCCATGGAATCAGGCCATGCAGGACTAGCGTAATCTGCAGAAATGTACTCAGTTAGTAACAGAGTACATTTCTGCAAAATCCAAAACGGAGACATGACAGCTCCAAATGAAGGCACCATATCATTGTGGAAGCATGCCAATGGCCAAGTATAAGGCCACTGGCATTGCAAACAATACACAAAGTTAAAAAATTAACTTTTATTTTATTTTCTTCGATCTTGGCTGTTTAAGCATAGGGCAGTGGTGCGCAAACGGGATTGATGGGAAAATAAGAAAATAAACTTAAAACATGCATTCTAACTAAATCAGTATTTTGCCATGCAAGTCAATGGCAGGCAAAAGACAACCTGGCCAGTGAATAGTGGTTGCTAAGGGGGAGGCTCAGTGTGACACATGTAATTAGCAGGCAATCGTATGCAAATGAGGGGAAGGATAGTGAATACTAGTTTTCCCCAGCATGTGAGGCAGGTCCCAACAGTGTAAGAGTATGAATAGCTGAGTGCAAGACTAGGAGGTAGGTGACATCATGGGTGGGTGTGTCAGGCATACTGTAAGAGGATTGGAGCCCTGTGGCTTGGGTTTGCTCCTAGCTAGGGTGTGTGTCTAAACCTGCCTTGCACTCTTTACAAAGTATAAGCAGGTGCGCATGCCGTGCACCGGGTTTTACAGGAAGAAAAAAGAAGTTAAACCAGGAAATAGCAGCACTGTGCACATTTGAGTACTCTGTTTGCATGGTGTGCCCCCCGGGCTTAAACAGAAGGGCAATGGGAAGGGACAACAGCAGTAGGAAGGTAATCAAGGAGTAGTAGCTTAGCTGCCAGGTGAAACATATCAGAACCAGCCAATTACACAGGCAGCAGACCAGCCCAGCCCAGAACACTACTATAAACTATGCAAACACTTACCCTTCTTGTTTTTTCCACACTCTACACCACCGGTGTAAACAAGTGGGGAACTTTTAACACTCACAACAGCAAAATGTTAGGGGCTGCAATAGCTATCATACAACTTGTGGAAGAGGCTGAGAGTGGTGAGGATGTGAATGCTGCCGACCAACCCACAGTGAGAAGATGGAGAAGAGTGTACAGACTGAGGGTAACCTACCAAGGGCTACATGAGTTGGAGATAGTGGAAGTGCTATAGGGTGGACAGGGACCTCCTACAGCAAATTGTTGAGCTGTGCCGGCCACACCTCACACACAGAACTAACAGAGGGGAACCCATCCCAGTGGATACCAAGGTATGTGTAGGCCTAAGAATACTAGCTACAGGTACCTTCCAAAGGCCAGTTGGGAATATGATGGGGATTTCACAGGCATCAGCATCCAGGGTACTCCACCAGTTCCTGGATGCCATGTCAGCACATGTCGGTGAGCATGTATATTTCCCCATCACCTGTGAGGCGTAGGCCAGCAATATGCGTCTCTTCCACCAAATAGCTAAATACCTTGAGGTAGTGGGTCCAATACACTCCATGTACATATGCATCAAAGCACCACCCGGTGAGCGGGGTATGGTTTACATCAACCGCAAGGGCTTCCCCTCCATCAACTGTCAGGTCGTGTGCGATGTCCAGGGCATAATAATGAACGTGTGTGCTGGCTGCCCTGGAAGCTATCACGATTCCCACATCTGGCATATGACGCAGCTGTAGCAGAGATTTGCCAATGAGGACATCCCACACTGTCACCTAGTGGGGGATGCTGGATACACACTGGAGCCGTGGCTGATGACACCCATCAGAAATGCACACATGCTCGAACAAGAACTCCATAATGAGGCACACGCACAAACAAGAATCATAATAGAGCATTTGTTTGAGATGCTCAAGTCATGGTTCCAGTGCCTGGCCACATCCAGTGGAGCCCTGCAGTACTCACCTACTACATGTACCCAAATTTTCCTTGTATGTGCCATGCTACACAATATGATCCTGCGGAAACAGCTGCAGCAGGAACAGCATGGGGCAGGGCCACACAGCTCCCCACCATTGCCAAGGCCTGCACAGGTACAGAGTGACTTGGAGGAGGAACAACCTGAGCCTGCCCCAGTAGGCAGAAGGAGGCATGCCCAGTATGCCCTGGCCTTGGCAAAGAGGCAATGCATAGCACATACAATGACATGAGAGGGACCCAGGGAATAACAACCCTCTCTGACTCTCTCATACAGTAAACGGAATGCCAAACATTACACTACCTGTGCCTAACCATGTGTATGAAGTATACTATGTGCATCTGACATAGGCAGCCCTGCAGCAGCACCCTCAATACTGGGACACCCACAAGGCAAGTGACTCACACATGCCAGTCAGGGGGGTCACATACCCAACAACAGTCACAGCCAGCAGGACAGGTGTAGACAAACACAAACAAATGCTGTACTATGGCCTCTGAATGAGGGCCATGGGTAACCTCCCCCCAGGCCTACACAGACAGACTACAGCAGGCCAGGCAGTGGGATGTCAGTCCTGAAGGCTAGGAAGTCAGAAACTAATATGTAGGTAATTTAAAAGCTAAAAACTATAGTACACCGGTATGGCTCTAGCCAGCATGATAGGTAAGACTACAGACTAAAATGGAGTACCTGACATACCAGTACAGTCCTAGCAAATGTGTACAATTGTCTGGTGTGCCCCCCCCCATCCTACGTAGACATATGGTAACAGTCAGGTTTTTCCCCCAATCCTGTATAGAAATTTAGAAATAGTCAGGTGTCTCCCCCCCTGCAATGCAGAAATGTAGCAACAATCAATGACAAATGATCGATGGATACCCTGCAGACACAGCATGCTACCTGTCTGTGTACAACACATAGGTCAGCACTGCAGTACAAACTACCTGGACTTGATATACAGATGCAATACAGACGGCCATACTGGGCATGCTCACACAAAGAGTAATGAAGGAAATGTGAGTCAACAGCATACTGAAAGGACGTACTGGGCATGCTTACACATTTAATGACATGAAGACCATGTCTGCAAACACCAGTGGACCACACATATCTGGCAGTTGCAGTTGTTAGTGCAGACACTTGTCAGTATGCACCACTCATGCCTTGCACACACAGTGGATAGGAATACAGACATATATGTAAGGACAACATAAGCCAAGGTAGATAGACATAGATGTGTGGAAGAGGGTGACCATGACAAGGAGCCATCCAGGCCTGTCCCACCCAGCACACAGCCAAAGGGCCCCAAACACATGTGTTGCAGATGTCACTCACTGCAGATACTAGCGACCGGTACCTGTCAGCATCACAGACTATGTGCTGCACGTGCCAGCAGTGCAACATGACTGTACAAGGAAGTAGTCATCTAGTAGCTGTATACATGTACCTGTGACATATGACTCCATGTGTGGTCACATGTGGCGTGTCAACATCTAGATAAATTGGTTATGGCCCATGCACACACCACCCTCCCCAAGCCCATTTGTGACAAGCCTGCTGAGGTCATCCAATGTGAAATACACTTTTGGGAGAGTTGTAGCCAAGTAGCATGTCCTGTAACTGCATACTGCTGTAGTGTGATAAAGTAGTTAGGTAGGAGTTCTAACCCCAGACTTGCCAACTGTGTTTGTGTGCATGTCTGTGTAGAGAGCAATGCTTTTTAGGGTACTCACACTCCTTACAATTCATATACCCAACTTTGGCAAGGCTGCTGATGTCACCCACCTAGAAATACACCTCTGGGAAGGTTATAGCCCAGTCATCTCTGTAGTGCATCCTGTAACTGTGTACTGCTGTAGTATGATAAAGTAGTTAAGTAGGAGGTCAAACCCCAGGCTTGGCAACTGTGTGTGTGTGTGTGAGTGAGTCTGTTTGTGTGTGCGTGTCTCTGACTGTGTAGAGAGCAATGCTTTTTAGGGTACTCACACTCCTTACAATTCATATACCCAACTTTGGCAAGGCTGCTGATGTTACCACCTAGAAATACACCTCTGGAAGGATATAGCCCAGTGATCTCTGTAGCATGCCCTGTAACTATGTACTGCTGTAGTCTGATAAAATAGTTAGGTAGGAGGTCAAACCCCTGCCTTGGTGACCATGTCTGTCTGTCTCTTTGTAGAAAGCAATGCTTTTTAGTGTACTCACACTCCTTACAATTCATATACACAACTTTGAAAAGGCTGCTGATGTCACCCACCTAGAAATACACCTCTGGGAAGGGTGTAGTCCAGTGATCTCTGTAGCGCATCCTGTAACTGCGTACTGCTGTAGTGTGATAAGATAGTTAGGTAGGTGTTCTAATCCCATAAATGGCAAGTGTGTGTGTGTGTGTGTGTGTGTGTGTGTGTGTGTGTGTGTGTGTGTGTGTGTGTGTCTGTTGGACCATCTCTGTGTAGAGAGCAGTTTTTTTAGTGTATTCACACTCCTTACAATTCATATACCAACTCTGGCAAGGCTGCTGATATCACCCACCTAGAAATACACCATTAGGCAGGTTGTAGCCCAGTTATCTCTGTAGTCCATCCTGTAACTGCGTACTGCTGTAGTGTGAATTAGAACTGTAGTAGGGTTCCATCTCCACCCATGGCAGTTCTGGATGTTTTGTGTGTGTCACTGTCTGTGTATTGAGCAATGCATTTTAGGCTAGTCACACACAGTACATTTCAAATGCCCTACTTTGGCAATACTGCTGATGTCATTCATTGTGAAATACACCTTTGGGGAAGGAGTTCTGTAGTAATCCCCGTGGTGCGTCCTATAACCGCTCTATGCTGTAGTGAAATATAAACCTCTGTTAGGGGTTTTATACCCACACATGTCGGTTGTGGATGTTTTGTGTGTGTCACTGTCTGTGACGGGAGCAATGCATTTTAGGCTAGTCACTCGCAGTAAATTTCAAATACCCTACTTTGGCAGTCCTGCTGATGTCAGTCATTGTGAAATACACATTTGGGGAAGAAGTACTCCAGTAATGACCATGGTGCATACTATAATGGTGTAGTGCTGTAGTGTAATAAATTAGTTAGGTAGGGGTTCTACTCTCAGATATGCCAGGTGTGTGTGTGTGTGTGTGTGTGTGTGTGTGTGTGTGTGTGTGTGTGTGTGTGTAACTCATATCCTGTTGTGAGTGTGTGACACCTGTGGCCAATGTGTAGCGGGTTTTGCATATTTCTTATATGGTGGCCCTACTATATATCACAATGCCCACCATACAGGGATAACAGGTGTGAAATAGCTGAGAGGCTGGGGTGCAAAGCCATACCCATACATGTGACATCAAGGCCAGGCAATCACAGTTAGCAACTCAAGTATTACCCAGAGCACACTCTCAACCCATGTCTCATACACACACACACATGCCTAGGCAACAGCCAATATGTGGGTAGTGCACTACATATTGGCCACTGATAGTAACTATGGAGTGATAGCAGTGGGCTACAAAGGGCATGTCACTCTGTCCATCTGTCCAATATGCATGTATGTGCAGACAGTGCACCTCCCCCATGTTCCCCAGTGGACACCTACACCACCTGTGGTGCCATCACATGTGACCCACAGTTGACATGCCATGCCTGACAACATGTCCTGTATGGACAGATGCCACTGACACCAGGGAATGCTCTTAGCATGCTATCAATGTAGGTGAAGGGTAAACCTGCTGGCCATTACCAGTTCCCACCACAGGTGGGCAAGACTGGCACATCTGATGATAATCTGTGTTCACAACATGGGCCACACACCCCAGGTACAGTTTCACATGTCACTGTACATGCATGTGGGAGGTGTGCACATCCCAGAAACCATCCATGTCATGGACTAAGGAACACATACATGGCAAGTAATGCACAGCATTTTCCACACACAATAGTCACCCAGGTGACTGGATGGGGGATACAGTACCCACCTTTGTGGGCAAATGCAGACACTACAGCCCTAAGCCACAATGCAGACCATCATCATGTGGCCTGATGCCAAGGTATACACATTGCCTAGCCTTGTACAGCCATCTAGCACAGTTGACCACCACAAACCCATGCAGATATGCACCCATGCATGTTAGTACTGGCACCCTGTGTGTTTGTGTGTGTTTTATGGTACGTATGTTCACATCCACACTCCCTACAACCCCTATGGGCATACTGAAGCATGCTATCTCATGTTAGACACCTCCCCATACCCTTTGCCCATACAACCCCTGTATGACCCATGTGGTGCATGTGATACCTGCACAATGATGTGTTGTGGCAATCCCACTACTGATGAGTTGTACTCCTGGCCCTGACAAGTGTGTCAATGTGTGTGTGTCCCTGTGAGAGTGTGGCTGTGTTGACACTGAAACCTGTTCATGTGGACAGGCATGTGTACATCACCTATCATATAGCAACCATATCCCTGTTGCAGATGTCACTCACCATCACATATATGTTCTGAGCGCTCCACACAAGGTAACCCATGTGGCACATCCAATAACTGCATTGAACTTTGATAGCACTGCATAGTTGTCAGAGGTTTGATACCCTGTGCTGGTAGGTGTGTGACACAAACATGCTTCAGTTTTACTCTTCCACCCCTGCCTGACATGTATTTGCCTCTGACTGCCTCTCCCACCCCCTCTCTGGTGTATGTGGAGACCTACACATGCTTTGCTTAGGCAGCAGCATGTGTATTTTAAGTGATGCTCATGATCAGCTGATGGCCTCTGCATGAATTTCAGCCCTTCCCTAGCTGATTGCATGTGAAACAGCTGTTGTAACATTCCCATAGCCAATTTCATGGAAACACACTCCAGTATCTAGGACCATCATGGTGGTGTTGACCCTTTTCATCCACTGTGAGCAGGAACTAGATCTGTCGTTTGGCAAACAGCATTTCAGATGGAATGGAGATTTACCTCTAACAACATACACTGTGGAAAGAGGGCAACAAACAGGAGGGGGATGTGCCTGACCTGACTACAGACTGTAAGTGCTGCTATACTGCATTTGGAGTAATGTTGGTTTAACAGTGTTTGTGTGGATATGGCTGTCATACATGTCTCAATACCTGCCATGTCAGTTCCATGTTTATGAGGAATCCCCATCTGCAGAATCATCTGCAGACTGGGCAGTGTTGTGTCTTTGGTTTCATGTATTACCCACAGAGCATCTATATGTGGACTGCAGAAGGTAGTGTGAGGATTGCAGTCTATAGATGGCGAAAGTCGTGATAGTTACTGACATCATATCCCTCATAGGACATATGTTGCAACAAACCCTGTTACAACAGTAAATGTATGCGGGTATCACAACAACATGTTAATATTGGCCCTATGTATGTGCTTCCAGCCACACCTCTGTCAATCTTTGTACATATGTTGTGCATGAAGTGATGCATATGTGCTGTGCACCATAATTAGTGTCATCATATCTGATAACAAGCCAGTGATATTTCCGACTGCTACACGTTATGTACAGTAGGGGTTATATTTCATGATATAACCTGGACATTCTGTGGATGTTTGTACAGTACTGAGGTCTGTGTACTTATGGTGAATATCGACAGTGTGTGTATTGTTAATATGTACTTTAGCCTGTGTACAGACTGTGGTAGATGTCATTGTTCTAGTTCCCCTCCTATCTGATGTTACATGCTGCTCCACTGTATGGTACTGTATTGGCGTACATGTTTGTAGGGCCATACACACACATGTCACATACAACAGACATCCATCAGACCAAACTGTGTAGCAGCCCAGTATATGTAGGATCAGTCCATGAGTGGCACATATGAGGATGGTGTAGAACAGATAGTCCATATACTGTAATATTATGCTAGCTTACCATATGTAGCTGTGGCTGTGTTCACATTGGTTGTGGTTATGTACTTTCACACAGGTGTATCTAACCCTGTGCTGTGACATGCCTTTTGAGCCTGCTATATATGCAGGTACATGTGCATTCCCCCATAGGAGATGTAGTCCAGTGTTGAGCCAGTCTGCCTGCAGCCTGCACAGTGCATTGTTACATGCCTAGCAGCTTAGTGTGCTTACCCAGTGAGATGTCATGTGCAGATACTTGCCAGATGTACTGCTGCTGGGCCTCCCTTAACAGTCATGTATGTCAGACAAAGCAGTGGGATGCTGTACAGATATCTAGTGGGTAGTATGTCGCCATGGCACCCCTGTACCAGCAGTCATTATGTGTCAGGCCAGACAGGGGTGTGTGAATGCATAACCTATGGTGGCAAATGTATACCAGTCGTTATGTGTTATACCCATCTACATGGCTGTCTGCATCCATATTGTAAGGCATGGTACACCTGTTTTGCACTAAGGGCTTATGTGTATACCTCTGGACTGTACAGAGTGTGTCAGAATTTCCACATATATTGGCCAATATCTCTGCTGCAGTCCACAGTGGCATTATGTGCTAGCAGCGGTACTGTACAATGATGTCTTTAGGATGTCTGTCATTAGCCAATGGCACACATGTTATAAGCAGATATGACCTCCCACACACACACACACACCATTTCTGTGAAGACAATCCCAATGACAGTAGCAGTAGTCTACTAATATACCTGCTATACATACCTGACAACCCTTTTAACTATGACATTGGGACTATAGGGGCTGGGGTAGGGCTACACTCTGTGTCCAGGACATATGTTGGAAATATATGTGCATATACTTACCCAGATAGCCATATATATATATATATAAAATTACACGTGTAGTACTTCCAATTACCACTGTCATGGCAACCACCCACTATAAATCCCTACATCATGTGGGTGTAGTCCCTTTGCATTTCCTGTATGATGGACATCCTTCCTGTGTGTGGACATCAGTGGTATTGACAGCAGGTAGCAATACCTCTTACAGAAGAACTGACACACTCAGGGCAGCCACATGTTTGTAGGAGGATCAGGAACTACAGACAGACTGTGAGTAGAGTTGTGTTATGCTTTGTATAGTACAATTGTTACAGGGTGTGTGTGTACATACCAGTTTACCTTGGAATGCAATCCGTCTGCATAGCTCACAACTGTGGGCTTATCCTCTTGCTGGCCAGAGCTATACCTATCATGTCTTGTCTGTCCACCACACAGGTCCTGTGTCAGATATTACACTGGCAGTGTGTGTGTTAAGTGCTATCGGTACATGGCTACATCCATTTCAGTTTCTAACCTCAATTCCCTAAGGGCATGTTTCAGACTATCCTGTAACACCAACAACTTGCTTAGTGTATGGCAACAATTGTCCACATATGTGCTTGTGTTCCAGCAGCCTCTGTCCTCCACCTACATACCAAGCTTTGCACATATGTCATGCTGTTGGTGGTTGTTCTATAGTGGGCTGTGAGTATATCACACTGCCATTGCTGCCATCAGTCCACTGCTGTTGTATCCCCCACACATACGGTGAGGCTGGGGCAATATATATGTGGGCGTCACCTACACAATACATGTGTGCACTTATGCACTCCAGAGGCTAGTGTATGCAACAGTGCTATATGGCCCTGTATTATTGTGTCTAGTGGGGGGAGCACCATAAATGACCTAGGCTGTTACAAAACGTGGGGGTATCAGGGGTAAGCTGCCTTAAGGCATCTGGATGTACCGTACCATATACTTCACCTATATTTACATTACTTACATGAACTGGGTTAATGCAAGCCTACTGCCCCCTGTGATACAGACTTTTCTGTTTGTTGTGCTCATGATGGTGTCAGTTATGCCTTGTTATGTAGCAGTTATAACCCATGTGGCTACATGACATCTTTACCACCTACTGAGTTTGTACAGTGTGTAGATAGAGGCTGCTGAACTATACACCTGCATTACATACCATTGATTGTTTGGTATCCTGTGGCCCAGTTTGTCTTCACTATTGTACAATTTGAAGGCTTAGCCTGGACAGCAACAGTTGTGAACCTTTCCAGACTACTGTATTAGTGTAACTGTTTCACAGTTGCATTACTCTGTGTATATGGTTGTCAGTGTCTGAACAGCTATATGACATGGCATATAGAACTGTAATAGTACATGATTAGAGGTTTTCCATTTCTGCAAACCTGTGTCCGGTGTTTTTCCTATGACCTCTCTGTGGGTACATGTTGCAGGCAACGATTTTCATTTGTATGGGTGGCCCGTACAGTGTCCAGTTATTCAGGGATTAACTGTAGGCATAGTGGCTGTTCCATATTGTGTGCAGCTTCTACTTATGTAGCTTACTGTACATATAACTGCGTGTGTATGTGTAGTCACATGTATATCTATATACATATATATATATATATATATATATATATATATATATATATATATATATATGTATATCTGTATCTGCATATCTGTGTCTGTGTATCTGTATGCTGGGGATGTTGATGGCTTCCACATATTACATTTCCTATGGGAGGCAGACTGTACTGCATGATATGTTACCAATACCAATTGGTTTGGCAATTATATTAAAGAACAGATAATTCCATAATGTTATGTTCTGGGAAGGTTCTGAGGCGGCAGATGCAGCTTTTAACGCTTTATATTCGATTTTATTTGTGTTTTGTGTGTGTTTTTGGGACCATCTTGTCATTGTTGGCTGTTTGAGCAAAGTTATTGTCGGAACTACTATAGTGGATCAAAGCCTTTTATTGCCGCGCTTCCAGATGCGGCTTTTTTTGGAGGAGAGAGATAGCTGAATACCAACGTGACATCATACAGGTGGGATGTAGTACTGGTAACATCTTGTGCCCATGTTGGGTCAGGTCCTGGTTATGGGATCTGCAACACTTGGTAGTGTATTGCAGGGCGGACATGTTTGGCTGTTGGGGGGGGTGCCTATTCGTACACGACGTATAGTGTGGGCCTCTCAACCCCATTAATGGTGCATGTGGACATATGTGTGCTTGTTAATCTGCTATTGCTATCTGCAGATGTATGGCCATATAGACCTATAAAGATATATATATATATTTCTGCTAACATATATATAAAACTATGTCCGTATATACATACATAGATATATATCTGCGTACACATAGTAACTTGCTGTGTATATGTAGACATATATGTGTTGATGTAGGCATTTGCATGTATATATGTTCATATATATTGATATATATGTATATGGTTTTAGATATATATATATATATATGGTTTTAGATATATATATATATATATATATATATATATATATATATATATCTACATATATAGATATGTTGTATCTGTTTAGATATCAGTATATTTACACAGACATACATCTAGATGTTGTTATACGTTCTCTGTACTGTTGCATGACTGGACTGGAAGATATGTTTCTGAAAACATCAGCTTTATTCGTATCTGGCATGGCTTAGTGGTAAATCACTTTGTCTATGGCGTGCAGGGTCCTGGATTTGACCCTTGCAGAAGCTGTTTATTTTGTTGTTGGGCAGAACACCAGCCATTGGATACAGAGTGATTAAGTCATTTTTGAGCAGTTGTAAGCAGGTGTGCGCAGGTTTGAGCAGAGCTAAGCAATGCTAACCTCCGGTTACAGTTTCTTACACTCAGTTAGCTTCTACTTTGCTTAATGTGTGTAGACAATGCTTATCCCCACGCAAACACACTTACTAGTGCTTATATATGCTTACTACTGCTTATTTGTGCTTACACCTGCTTACTAGTGCCTTATTCATTTTGACACTGACACTTCACATGTACATTTAATACAGTACTCCAGTTCACATTTAAATGTTATTTAGTAGGTTATACAGCAAAACAATATTCATATACAGATTTCACATGGAAAATGGAATGTGCTGCAGTGGGACTCGAACCAGGAACACCTGCTTGTTAGACAGCATATATCTTCCTTGTTATCCTCTTCAGCCTTTTAAGCTGCTTTAACTGTAGCTAAGCAATGGGCACACCCGCGTACCTACAGTTAGCTTTAATTGGTGTTTAAAAAAAATAAAAGGGTTTCTTTATTTACTTTTTCAGTACTATTGCTGTTGTATGCATGGGGAACTGTTGGTGGGGATATGCAGACACCTATGAGCAATCTCACTCATCTCTTAACACTTTCTGTTTTTCTACATTGCAGGAGCATGTTTATTCTGAGAGCTCTGCTGTCAGACACACCCTCTGCACTCATACACGCTTCATGTAAGCCTGGGAGCTCAGGCAGCGCATTTCATTAATATGCATGGTGCGCTGCCGTCCTGCCCCTAAATGGGCACTTCCGTGCAGGACTAGACTAATCCTGCAAGGAAGATTAGTAAATCTGGATGAATGTTTTCTGTAGACTACAAATGAATGTTTGAGAGAGGGTTTACAGGATGGCGAATGTGTATGGGCTTAATCAAGTTTCTGTGAAAAAAAAAAAAAGATGAACATAACAAGTTAAACACTTTGAGGCCAGTTAACTTTATGGATTGATAAGTGGATATAGAGGAAGGTGATACAAACATTTTTAATCTGATGCTTTGCAAGATTTTGCAGGAATGTTGTAAGTGATGCAGGGAAAATTGTGAGGGATATATTAGTTATGGTAAAATAAATAATATATTGTATTTACAAAAAAGAGATGCAAGGCAATATGGTAATTTGTTATACTATGAAATATTCTGTTAATGTCAGTCTTAGTCAGTAATCTATAATTTTGGATTATTTGGGGGTTAGAGGTAAGGTAATAAATCTATTAGTGTTGGAGAGGTGCAATTCGCTATCCATCATCCCATTTTTGTTATCCTCAGTTGAAGAACTACTTGTGGAGTGGGGCATGGATGTTACTGTAATAATCGAACCCCTACAATGTGGCGATTAGATTGTTACAGTGATGTTTTTTTTTTTTTGTTCAGTAGAAGAGCTAGCCGGAGATAGTGCAAATGTAATACTGTGATGGTTTCAGTACAGCCATCAGGTTATTACAGTGAACTGTTTTTTTTTTTTTTTGCTCTTGAATAGAAGAGATAGCTGGGTGGATGGATGTAACTATTCCTCTGGATAGTTCCTTCCCAGTGGAACTTAGTGATCAAAATGTGTCAGCATCTCTGCAGACACTTGGAAGACTTAGAATTTTATTTGTGTGTGTGTGTGTGTGTGTGTGTGTCTGTGTGTATGATGAGAACAGATGTTGTTCAGTTTGATGAATTTTATGAAGAAAATAGTGAAGTCCATACCTCTCAACCTGGAAACATCAAAAATCTGGACAAAGGCCCATGAAAAATAGGTACAAATCTGTGTGCTGAGTAACATAAAATTTGCATACATAATTATGTAACCCCACCCACTTCAGTGGAATTGGAGATACCAACTTTCAAATGCAAACTGAAGAACAGACAACCAAAATATGGCCCCAGCCCAGACCTTGTAGTAAATTACACTGCAGGAGTAAAACCTACAGCCTTCTGCATTAAAAGCAAGTATTTTACCTGTTGTGCTACTAACGACACAAACAGACTTGGCATACGCAGCACTAAACTCCTGTCCCATGAAGAACTATGCAGCACAAGCAATCTGGAAAATGCCAACATTTATTGGGGGGGGGGGACAAAAGCCCAAAACCAGGGACACATTTTAAACAATGCTTGTATAATCTTAGAAAAGTTGCTAGAATAAAATGTTTTGTGTTACCATGTGTTTCCTGAAAGATAGGAAGGCTGAAACTTAAGTGTCTATCATTATTTTGTGAATTCAGTTCATCTTCTCACTGATTTGGCAGAAAACCACACATTTTAAGAGGAAAAGACCAAAGGTATGGGCCAAACATTCCAGATATTCTGTAAAACTTTGGACAGTTGAGAACTATGGTTAACTCCTTCAATCACAAGTGGTGGTTGTATGGGTAGAGAATTTAGGCTCTTGCACCTTGTACCTAAGGTACAGGGTTTGAGTCTGAATAACTCTAACCAGCAGTTTCACACACAATGAGAAGCTGGCCACATTAAGTAAATGAGAAATACACAGTAAATGAGAAGCTGGCTATTAACACATGTGCAGTCAATAAGTAAGCTACTCCTGCATAAGGAAATGAAAGCTGAAAGCACAGTTTACACTTTCTCCTGCCTGCTGCTCACAGCAAATGTAGCACACTCCTGCCATTAAAGTAAGCACACAGTAAACATAAGCAGTAAATGGGGAGCTGGCCATTAATACACATAAAGTAAGTTGCTCCTGCCAATACACAGCTGGAGCCAGTAAATAAATGAAAGCATTGGCCATTAATTGAAAAGAAGCTGCTGCACACAGCAAATGTAGCACACTCCTGCCATTAAACTAAGCAGAGTTTAAACAAACATAACCTGCCTGCATTAAATAAGTAAAGCTGCTCCTACCGATACACAACTGCAGCCAGTAAGCAGTTGCTTTAGGTTTACATACAACTTCAGCCAGTAAGTAAATCACAGTTTCTTTAAGTTTACATTTATCTGGAGGAGCGGAGCTGAGCCGGGGAAAACAAACATAACTGCAGTCAATAAGTAAATGAAAGCTGAAAGCACAATTCATACTTTCTCCATCAGTTAAATGAAAGCGCACTTAAAAGAAGGTGACTGTTAACACACACACACACACACACACACACACACACACACACACACACACACACACACACACACACACACACACACACACACACACACACACACACACACACACACACACACACACACACACACACACACACACACACACACACACACACACACGTAAAGTAATAAACACCAGTAAGTAAATGAAAGCACAGTTCACACTTTCTCCTGCCTGCAGCCAGCTGTTAAATGAAAGCACAGTTAATATAAGCTGCTGCACACAGCAAATGTAGCACACTCCTGCCGTTAAATTAAGCACGGTTTGGGGAAAACCTAATGTAACTTGCCTGCAGCCACTAAATAAGTAAAGCTGCTCCTGCCAACACACAACTGCAGCCAATAAGTAAATGAAAGCATAGTTTCTTTAGGTTTACATTTACCTTGAGGAGAGGAGCCGATCCGGGGAAAACAAACATAACCTGCCTGCAGCCATTAAATAAGTAAAGTTGCTGCTGTCACAGCAGACACAGACTGGTTTGCAGAAGCTGACATCATTGCACAAGCCCTGCACATGATGATGCCAGGACTAAAAAAAAAAATAAAATTAAAAAAAAAAAAATACAGGAAATTCGGAAATTAAAGGGACCATGAGGGAATTTGTGGCACCCCAATATTTTGCTCTCAAAACCGGTATTTACTGAGAAATTCGGTATGGTGGACTCATGTATAGCTGGCCAAGCAGATCGCTTGCAGAGTTATAAGTATCAAAGGCCTATCTATCCCAAACCTTTTCCTGAAAAAGAATTACCCTTCAATTATTATGTGTCTGCATGCTTTCTTATTGTTGCCTTCCTCATGTATGTCTGTGGTTGTTGCACATCCATCGCTGCACAGTTCTATCTGCCCTGCTTACCTGATATGTGTGCTGCTTTGCTCACCTACAGTAGCACAGATGTAAAAACAACTGTCTTATTTGCTATTATGTAGTATCTATTATCACAATAGTTCTATTATCTGCAACTATTTTGGTATTCCTTTACAAACACACATCAGCGTTGGGCAGTTATTGCATGTAGTTTTCAGCATGTGGTATGCTAAGTGTTTCATGCCTAGTAGAATGTAATTTACATTTCTATGTCACTCTGTGTTCTGAGACACTGACTTGCTCATTTATTCACTCATGTTCTTTCTGCTCCTCCTGGTGAAGGCCACGGCAGACACAGACTAAGAATCAAAGAGCAGATCTTATCTTTTCCAGCCATTGATTGCAACTTATCATTGAACATTCTTAATCTCTTCCAGGTCAGTGAAGATATATCATACCTGCAACATGTTCTGTGTCTGTCTCTGGGAATTTTCTTAGTGGGCTATATCCAGAACAATTCAAATGGGGGGCTACCTGGTGAACTCCTTATAAGCTGCCTGAATTATTCATTTGGTTCCTATCAATACACAGGAGCAGTGATTGTTCGCCATCAACCTACCAGATCACCAAGCTTCTCACCTTGTCACAATAAGTATGATAAATGACTCTGAGGGGAAGCTTCATTTCTGCCACCCTTACTTATGACCTTGTTCTTTCAGTCTCCACCCACAGTTCATAATCATAGGTGAGGCTGGGGATATATACTGACAAGTAAACTGATCGCTTTGTCCCAAGAACTCAGCTTCCACTGGTGACCTCTACAGAGAATGAAGCCAAACTTAATCTTATCCATAAAGCACATACTTCACTTGATGCAAATTGTTTTACGCCTATTATAATACTAAATATATTGGCTAAATTCTAGAGTATGTAATCCACCAATATCTCACAGTATACATTGAATCAAACAATATTCTGAATGCAGAACACTAAATTTGTAAGGATCTGTCTATCAGTACTGCCCTTATGAAATGATCTAAATATGCATGAGAAGGCCTCAATGAGTGACAGATGACAACAGCCATATATCTTGATCTGTCCAATTTCTTTGACACCATTTAGTCCTGATCCTCTTGATCATAGCCTACTTAGGTTAGTAGCTGATACTCAGGTTAGCACCTCTTATTTAGGTTAGCACCTTCTGCTGAGGTTAGTATTTCCTACTCAGGTTAGCACAAATATGCTTGCACAAGGATACCACAAAATGGGTCAACAGCTGCTTAAAACAACCCCCCCCCCCCGATTTAATGGGACAATGAGATATCATCTGTGTTTCAGATGAATAATGGAGTCCTCTCAGGGATGATTTTTGGGTTCTCTATTAACCAGCACATATGTCGTGTCTTTCCCATGCAAACTCTAATAACCTAGCCATGGGTTAGTATACTGATGATGCAGGCTTATTGTGCACTGTTGATAATCACTGTCAAGCCAATGGTAAACTGCAGCAGATATTACAAAACTTATTTTAGGGCAACTGCTATTGGATCTTACATGCACCGATTATTATGTCACAAAAATCAAGTGAAGATGAAATGTATAGAACATGTAAAATACTTTGGTATGAAGTCTAACAATTCACTCTCCTTCCAATACCAGAGTATAACAGTTGTCATTAAGTACCATTAGACTCGAGGAGTCTGTACAGAATCACTGCATCTCTGTTCCCAGCCTCTAGTTTATAACTTTTCTCCTCATTACTATTCTTAAGCTTTTTGTATGGTTACATTGTGTATACTAGCTTACATCAGGTTTGCATATGCCTAAAGAGGTATAGCCATACCTTTCAACCTACAGACATTGGACATAAGCCCTTGAAATGCAGGTACATTCAGGCAAAAATCTTGACATCTAATTATCATAAAGCTTGAGTACCAAAATAGCCTATATTACTTTTCCTGCTTCCAATAGAAATTGGGGATATTACTCAGAATCACATTTAAAAAACAGAGTCACGAAAATGATGGAAAACTATAAGCATGTTACCAAAGAGTGTAAAATCAGTAGACTTTAATGAAGAGTATTACAGAATTCTATCATACAATGTCATTTATTTTTGCTTCTAAAAAGAAAGGTGTATGACGTGTGTTCTGTTTCTTAAAATTATTGGTGCCACTAGTATGTTGATCATGCAGTGTGGTTTTCTGTTTATTAGACAGCTTCAAACATCATGCATGACGAGGAGGAGTCAGAAAATTGTGTGAAGGGTTAAATCAAGCCTGAAAATAGGGACATAGCTGCAAAAATAGGTTCATCATATGCAAGAGGAAATTAGGCCTGAAATAGATGTACTCCTCCAAATAGGAACAGTTGAGAGGTCTGAGTATAGTACAAATGTGAAATGTGTTACTCCACTCCTAAAATCACCACTATGACCTTCCATCAGCACCGAAATGGCCTACTTTTAAGAACATACTGCATGAGTTCTGCTTCTTAGTCACACTCAATGTAACAATCACTTTAAGAAACAACATCCTAAAACCAGGAATGTAACCTCCGACAGTAGCCATGTACTGGGAAATAACTTCAAAAAAAGCAGTTCACTCCTATTCTATTTTAAAAGTTGTTTTTGTTGTATAAGTCATCACATGAGGTGAAAATTCAGCCAGTATATTCCTACTCTCCATAAACTGAAATTAACAAAATCATGTTAACTTGTACATACAGTTATCTACCATTGCTCTGTTGAACCTACTTCCTAACCACATTGTGGCATTTTACCACAGAGCAGTTATGCCAGCATTGCTGTACGACTAGATAATGTCTGATTATTATTACGGAAATTATCAAAACTGATTGAGTTTGCCTGCAGGGAGGTGACTGATCATTACTATACCACATATATAGCACCTCAGCATTACCAGGCTATAATTCATACCACCCATTTCGGCCACAATACCCAGACAAAAACACAAAGGGTGGAGATGTGTCCATATTCATCAAGGACATCCACACATCCAGGCTAGTTGCAAAATATGATGGCTCTGAAATCATCCAAGTGCAACTAACCCAGGGCAAAAATGCATTCCAAATTGTAGCTTGTAATAGATCCCCCACCATGACCCAGGATGCTCACTCCTCATTCCTGGGGATATTGGAGAAAATGAGGGTCTGACCAAATACAATAATAATGGTCAATTTCAACTACCCCAACATAAACTGGGAAAACTACTCTTGTACTAACCCCCTTGCTCAACGATTCCTGGAGTTCATAAACTCTAACACCCTGGATCAACTTGTCAATGCCCCCACCAGGAGCAACAATATTCTGGACCTGGTCATTACCAACATGGGTGACCGGTGCTCAATGCCCGAGATCAACTTCTCGCTTGTCAGATCAGACTATAAAAAAGGAAGCCAATCTGGTGGTCTTCTGCCATTAAGTAACTTTAAAACAGAATCATCCTAGATATCCACATCCCGACCCCACCCTCACACAAGGAAACCATTGTAAAAAACTTTTCCAAAGTGACCTTCACGCATCTCAAGAATGAGGTGACTAACTTCACGATGCCCCTGCAGATGGATAACACAGTCAATACAGTTGTGACTGCTGAATCCTGCACAAATGCACTCTACAAGCACCTACATTAGTGCATGGATTGCGCTATCCCCAATAAAATGAAGATGCTATCCTCCAAAAAAAGGAAGCCAATCTGGTGGTCCTCTGCCATTAAGTAACTTTAAAACAGAAGGAAGAATCTGTTGCACAATAGAGAAAAAAGCACAGGTATGGAGGAACTCACTGATGAGCCTCAGTAAGAAACTAAGGTCTCTCATAAAATCCTCCAAAGCTAACTTTGAAAGAAAAATTGCCACGGATTCCAAAGACAACCACAAGGCATTCTTTAGCTATGTCAAGAATCTCCATGGCCACACCCAGATCTGCACCGAGCTACAACAGAATGGCACAAAATATACAGAGCCAACTGATATTGGCAACATATTGGCAGATAGGTTCAGTGCAAACATTACTCCCCCCTCACCCCACAAAGGGCCTATAACTATACAAGATGGTTGTAGAGCCCCAGCAATCACAAACACACAGGTAAAAATGGCATTCTCTAAAGCCAAAAACACAGCATCCATGGGACTGGACAACATCCCAGGCTGCGTTTTCATGAACTCCAAAATCAACTAGCCCCCCCACCTAAAATCCATGTTCAACCACAGCCTCACCACAGGCTATGTGCCCACACAATGGTGCACAACAGCGGTTATCCCACTCCACAAAGGAGGAACCACCACAGATCCCAGGAACTATAGACCTATTAGCCTGACAAACCTGGTCTGCAAGGCCATGGAACATATCATCATGCAACTCATAAACAAAGATATAGGTAACTTCCAAACTCTGAATGCTACACAATTTGGATTTGTGAAAGGTAGGTCATGTCTCCTAAAGCTGGTAGGCTTCTTTGAAACAGTTACTAAGGCCATAGACGAGGGCAAGGTGGTCCACACAGCCTACATGGACCTTGCTAAAGCCTTTGCCACTATTCCTCATTCAGGAATCACTGATAAACTCACCAACCTTAACATAAACCCTTACATCATGAGATGGGTGGCCAACTGGCTCATGGACAGAGCCCACATGGTAAGAATTGCTGACTCCGGATCCGACTCCAAACCAGTGACAAGTGGAGTACCCCAGTGTTCAGTCTTGGGACCCCACCTATTCGGTATATACTTCTCTGAATTGCAAGCAAACACCAAGGGTCTATGGCTAACCAAGTTCGCAGATGACTGCAAATTGGGTGCCATTAATAATTCCCCTGCCGATGTAGACATCCTGCAAAAGGGCCTCAATGAGACAGACGCATGGTGTCAAAATCATGGCCTCAAACTAAATGCCAAAAAATGCATTGTTATCCCCATTTGGCAAAAACAAGGTACCCATGAATTACCAAATAGGGGGAAGTTCACTTAACACAGAAAGTTTGATAAGAGACCTTGGGCCCCAAGTGGATAGTAACCTCTCCTTCGATAACCACATTGCTACAGTGGTGCAGAAAATCTTTCTACGTGGCCCACTTAATCACAAAAGGGTTCGCATCTAGGAAATAAGGAAATCATTGTTCCCCTCTACTCATCACTTATCAGACCCCTCATTGAATACAATGCCCCATTTGGGATGTACCTCACAAGACACCTACAACAACTTGAGAGGCCCCAAAAGTACCTCACCAAGAGGATTGCTGGCCTCAAACAATTGCCCTATGCTGACTGACTCAAGAAACTCAAACTCTACTCGGTCGCATACCGCTTACTCCGAGGAGACCTCTGTCTGACATACAAAGCTATGTCAAACCCGGAATTGTTGGACATGCTCCACTTGAAGAAATCCCAGTCTCCCGGAGCTGCACACTCTAGTGACCTAAACCTCACCACAACAATAAATAGGACATGCTGGAGGGATAGATTAATGTCTCAGAGACTTCCCATGCTCTGGAACAAAATTCCCATCCACATCAAGCAGAGCTTGTCATTAACACTATTCAAGAGAAACATTAATAAGTAGATGGGTGATAAGAAGTTCACCCCTGGGATTATGTCTGGGGCACTGCTCGATAGAGGGGCAGGAATTTAACAATACATTGGTGGCGAAAGCCAATACACTGTTGGCTAGGCTTGTTTTGGCCCTCGGGCCATTAGCCTAGTACCTCCCTGTGAACCTATGAACTAGCTGACTTCCAAGTGTAATTGTTATTACAAAAGTCTTTGGAACTGCCTGAGTTTACAACAAGGCAGTTATGCCACTATTATTGCGTCAGTAGCAGACTTGTGAAGCTCATCATTATTACTTAATCATGTAATATTTTGTTACAGTCTAAGTAACGATTGTAATGCAGGTAGTACCCAGGTTTACACATATCAGTAGGGTGTTTTATGTGTAACTTACCTAACTTATATTTATAATTTTTTAGTGATTAGAGGGGGTGGGATCCTTCACTCATTTTTTTTTTTTTTGCCATATCTAAGTTTGTTTAACTCACATTTGAAAATCTGTTTTTCAGTATTATGCGATTTTCTCCCCAGACCATCTCTGAAAATGGGCCTTGACTAAACAGAAAATTTGAATATAAACAATTAAAAATGCATATCCCCTGATTGGTTCCTGTCACCCCCCCACTTCCTCATGTTCACTCCTATCACCTCCTTAGTATAGCTAAATAAACATCTTACTCTCCTTCCTTTCCTCTCCTACCTTCCCCACACCCATATCTTATACTACCCTTACTATTCTCTTTTTCTAATCTTTCTCTCACCTCTTCACTATTTCTCACTTCTCATAACATATTTGTCATCACTTCAAAATCTAGATCCTCTACTGTCTGCTTATCCGTACTATAACTAATCATATGGTATTATTTTTATCTTATTAAATCTTATAAATTACGTTTTTTTCTCTGTATATATTGTACTGTATGTAAATAAGTTTTTTCTCTCTATATATATCCATTTTGTTTGTTTGTATTACAACACATAGTGTACTACACTATCTGCTTAAAATTATATATATTAACTGTCATGTCAGGGGTTGGGAGGGTGGCATAATGGGTAAGGTGTTTGCCTTGCAAACACAAGGTGCAAGATTTGAATCTCACAGGGGATAATTGGCTAGGCTTAAAATGGCTCACAAGGGCAGTTAGCCTAGTACTAATCTATGAACCTATGTGGAGCTTTTCTCCCCAGGCCTCTGCTGAAAATGGACTACTTGTCCAGTCAGACCTTCCTGGTAAGCAAATGTCAAATAAATACAAATGTCATCACCCCAGACTCATTCAGCTACTGCAGGACTGCTGCAACTGCTTACTCCACCTGCCAGTGCCACACTTCTCTTTGCCGTAAATCAGTCACAGGACCATAAGGTACTTAAAGTCCCCCAATAATATGAAAATGGTGTCCTCCACAACGACCTGAGATGTACCTCCTTGGACTACATGAAAAGGGACATCGAGGAGCTCTCTGATTATGTAGCCCAGGCAGGTATGACCCTGACCTTGAGCAGTATCCTACCTTCACCTAGAATGATGCCACAATACAGTGATAAGATGATCAGCTTTAATAATTGGCTTAAATTCTGGTGTCATTCAAAGGGGATCCAATGTCTGTCTGCCTGGGATGACATGCTGGACAAGCCACGCTGCTTCGCAAGGGACGGCTTGCACCTGTCACCCCTGGGCTTCCGGATATTGGCAAAGGCTCTTGCCACCCCCATAGTGCCTTTTTTAGGCAAGGCTCAAATTCTAAACCTACCACCCTAGAACACAAAAGGAAAAAAACTAAGGGTAATGCTGCTCAATGCCAGAAGTCTCAATCTCAAGATGCACGCACTCAAGGCCCTTCTCAATATGGAGAACATCGATGTCTGTGCTGTGACAGAAACCTGGTTCAAGGCTCCTGAGAGCACCCCAGCACTAACAGGTTTCACCTCATATCATGCCTTCCGGCCCCAAAATCCGGACAACACCAAGAAAGGAGGAGGGGTGTCCATATTCATAAAGGACACCCACACCTCAAGGTTGGTGGCAACGCACGATGCATCGGAGACCATCCAGGTGCATTTAACCATAGGCAAGACTGCTCTGCAATTTGTAGCATGTTACAGGCCACCCTCTCAAACTCAGGAACCTCACATGGCCTTCCTGAAAACATTGGAGGGGATAAATGTATCTCCAAACACCATCATACTAGGTGACTTCAACTACCCTAATATAGACTGGGAACACTACTCAAGCCCGAACACTCTAACCCAAAGATTCCTGGAGTTCATAAACTCAAATGCCATGGAACAACTAGTCACCATCCCCACAAGAGGAGAAAACATACTTGATCTCATCATCACGAACATGGGATCAAAATGTTCAACACCGAAGTATACCCTCACTGGTGAGATCAGATCACAAACTAATCTCGCTGGAGGTCCTCATCCCGCCCCCACCTGAAACAAAAAAGACCACAGTGAAAAACTTCTCAAAAGCCAATTTCACACTTCTAAAAACTAGTGTGGTCTCCTTTAAGGCCCCTGAGCCAGTGGTAAACATTACTCAAACCGCTGAATCACTTACAAATGCCTTCTACCAGCACCTACAGGACTGCATGGATCGAGCA
Source organism: Protopterus annectens (assembly GCF_019279795.1). Taxonomy (NCBI): domain Eukaryota; kingdom Metazoa; phylum Chordata; order Ceratodontiformes; family Protopteridae; genus Protopterus; species Protopterus annectens. The sequence goes on along the minus strand of NC_056731.1, from coordinate 1,564,099,114 downwards.
ATCCCAAACAAAACTAAGACTCTCTGTACCAAAGGCAAGCGTCCAGTCTGGTGGACCCCAGCCATAAACAAGCTCTACAACAAAAGGAGGAAGCTACTACAAGATAGAGCAAAATCCTTGAAAGGTAAGACACCTTTGATCATTATAAGTAAAAAACTAAGAGCTCTCATAAAATCATCCAAGGCAAATTTTGAGAGAAAAATCGCCAAGGACTCTAAAGACAATCATAAGGCCTTCTTTAGCTATGTTAGAAACCTAGGAGGAAACTCCCAGATATGCTCAGAATTAGTTCAAAATGATGTGAAAATTACTGAACCTACACACATTGTCAACATACTGGCTGACAGGTTCAGTGCAAACTCCCCCCCCCAAAAGGAGAGATATCTATTCCAGAGGATTGTAGCCCCCAAAAACATCTCCAACGCCCAGGTGAGAACTGCCCTCACTAGGGCAAAAAACACAGCATCCATGGGACCGGATGGTGTCCCCGGCTGTGTGCTTCACGAACTCAACGAGGAATTAAACCCACAGTTAGGACAGCTGTTTAATCTTAGCCTCACCTCAGGATCATGCCCAAGGAGTGGCGACGCACTGTGGTCCCACTTCATAAGGGTGGTGCCTCCACAGACCCTGGAAATTATCGCCCCATTAGCTTGACAAGCCTTATCTGCAAAGCCATGGAGAGGATCATAATGGAACTCATAAATAAAGACATAGGGAACTTGCAGACTTTGGATCCAACCCAGTTTGGCTTTGTCAAAGGCAGATCCTGCCTCTTAAACTTGGTTGACTTTTTTTGAGACAGTCACCAAGGCCATTGATGAGGAAAGGCAGTCCATACAGCCTACCTCGACCTGGCAAAGGCCTTGACACAATACCCCACTCAGGTATCATCGAAAAACTCATCAGCTTGAATGTAAACCCATACATCACAAGATGGGTTGCAAACTGGCTAAGTGACAGAACCCACAGGGTCAGAGTTGCTGGAGCCATGTCAGACTCAAAACCTGTCACAAGTGGTGTCCCACAGGGCTCAGTCCTGGGTCCACTCTTGTTCGGCATCTACTTTTCTGAAGTACAAGCAAACACAGAAGGGTTATGGCTGACAAAGTTTGCAGATGACTGCAAACTGGGTACCATAGTCGAAAACACATCTGACACAGATATCCTCCAGAAGGGCCTCACAGAAACGGATAACTGGTGCCAGAGCCATGGCCTGAAGTTAAACGCCAAAAATGCATAGTCATACCCTTCGGGAAAAACAAGGTTACCCCTAGCTACCATATAGGTGGCAATCCACTGAGCACAGAAAAAGTCATCAGGGATCTGGGGACCCAGGTTGACAGTAGCCTTTCGTTTGACACTCATGTTGCTAAAGTAGTTAGGAAAACCTTCTATATCGCCCACCTGATCATGAAGGGATTCACATCTAGATCAAGGGAGGTCATCGTCCCCCTGTACTCATCACTCATTAGACCTATGATTGAGTATAATGCCCCGTTCGGAATGTATCTGACCAGACACCTGCCGCAGCTTGAAAGGCCCCAAAAGTTCCTCACCAAAAGGATAAAGGGTCTCAAAAATATGTCTTATGCTGCCCGACTGAAAGAACTCCAGCTCTATTCAGTCTGGTACCGCTTGCTCAGAGGTGACCTGTGCCTGACATATAAGGCCATGTCAAACCCAGATTTGATGAATATGCTTCACCTCAAAAAATCTAGATCCCTCAGAACCACAAGGGCGTGAGACTTAAACCTTGACACAGTTATAAATAGAACGTGCTGGAGGGACAGATTCATCACCCAGAGACTCCCTATGCTGTGGAACAAAATCCCGGTACATGTGAGGCAGAGCACCTCGCTGGCCTTGTTCAAGAGGAATCTTGACCAATGGATGGGAGATCGCAGATATACCCCAGGGATTACTTCAGTGTCACTGCTTGACAGAGGCACAGCAAAATGATAGGCATAGTTTTTATTCAAATTAAAGGGGTGGCGAAAGCCACATAACTATGGGCTAGGCTTATAAATGCCCTTGGGCAGATAGCCTAGTATGAACCTATGAACCTATGAACCTATGAAAGGAGTAATCCACTCTTTTCTGGAGGAGTACTATGACCTCTGATTTGGGAAAGCTGAGTCTCATCCGAGTCACAACACTCAGCAGCAAATCACTTGATTATGTGTTAGAGGTCCTGGTCACATGACTGTGGAAAGGCATTATCATCTGCAGATAACATAGATACCATTTCTATGTCCCCAGACTGGACACCTTTCCAACCTTAGGTATAACTTGATATCCCGTCTAGAGAAATCATGAACAGAACTGGTGATAGGGCACTCCTTTAATGAGCCTGACACCACCTTGAATGAATTTGACTTAGTACTAAGTGGGTGCAGCTATCATTGTGTTTACATAGGGACTGGACTGTAATAATTAGAGGCTGTGGTACCCTATTCTCTGACAGGATATGCCAAGCACACATCAAAGTGTATAATCCTAAGCCTTCTTCAAGTCCATAGAAAAACTGTACACTGGATTGGCAAACTCCTATGATGCAAATTGATCCCAAATCTATGTTTTCTATTGTTATGTTATATGCATGTGTTTGTGTGTGTGTGTGTGTGTGTGTGTGTGTGTGTGTGTGTGTGTGTGTGTGTGTGTGTGTGTGTGTGTGTGTGCGCGCGTGCGTGTGTGTACCCTGCAGGTACTGGACACAAATATGTGTGTTAAATACTGCTGGCTGACATGGCATGGGAAATTATTTGCTTATTCTTGTGTCACACAGCTGTGTGTTGAGATATGCTTTCATTTTCTTTGTGTGTGACTGTTCTGGAACCGAACAAACTTTCCTATGTATTGTTACTCCACACTTTCTTGTTTCACAAGCACAAGCTATGTTATATAATCTTGTGTCCGGCCACACGCTTTGTGGTTTTGAATACCAGATAAGCAAAACTCTTTACCATGGTTTAATTATTGAATTGTACCATTTTACATTTTTATAAATTCCCTGCCCCAGTGTCTATTACGTAGAAGTAGTAGCCCAAAATTCCTAAGTCATATTTTTGAAAATTGAGGCATTCAAAAACAGATAGAAGCTTTAAGAAAACATAGTGGAATTCTTATTAAACTGACCTTTAAGTGTAAACCTAATGGAACTTTTGTTACTGGAGTATGTTTTTTTTTTTTTTTGTGATTCTGTAAATATCTTTCCAGACATACCATCTTTGGTGATCCTTGTCACAAAAAAAATCTTGGAAAAGCAGATGGCCTTTCAAGTGAATAACTTTTGCAACTGGGTGATGAATTGGCCAAAATCCTGTTGCTTGAATTCCATGTAGTAGAAGGCCAGGTGGCAGCCTCAAGGAATAGGAATGTGTCAAATATAAGTATGATGCAGGGGTAACTTACCAAGGAGTGCTTTTATTCTATTAGGAGGTGAGGACAGGTTGTAGCACTTTGTAGACTGGTAACTTGGTAATGGGTTAAATGGCATCAGGAAAAATCCCAATGAAGCACTGACTGTGATGCTGGACTGCTGGATAATTATCTTCTCAACTTTTTTCCATTCCTGTGTTCTTCTACTGGGAGATCCCAGTCTAGGCAATAAGGTGGACAATCAGACCAGGTGAGGGAGGTTCCTATGACAGCTGAAAGAGCTTTACAGTGCCAAATCTGGACAAAAATATTATTTTTATTAACTGACAGTAGTATTATTTTGATTAACTTACTGCACCAGCTTCATGGTTTTATTGTTCTCATTAATCCACTTACTTAACAGATTGCAAGAGAATAAGCAATTGATTTCATTTAAGAAATGTAACTTTAAAATAAGAACTTTCTGTTACTTGTTACAGATTCCAGTTTGTGCAATATGGAAACTCCCAAGGAATGTTGCTTGCCATACAGGAAATAAACAAAAACCCAACTCTTTTACCAAATATTACTTTGGGACTGGATATATATGACTCCTGTGCCTCTGTAACAGGAGCAGTACAAAGCACATTCAGGTTGCTGTCTGGAAAAGAAGATGCTGTACCAAATTATCAGTGTCGATCATCCACTACCCTTGCTGCTGTCCTCGGTGATGCTGCATCGAGAAATTCAATCCCAATTGCCAGAATACTGGGACTTCAGCGATATCCTCAGGTGATGAATTTCAGATACTAATACTAAATTGTTCATCTGCAAATCCAGAGCAAATTCAATTAATACAGGCCTTGTCTGTTAAATATGAAATACAGAAATGTGATTCCTAACCAATAAAACATCACAGGCCTCTAAAATACATATAGACCTTTATTTGGTAGGACCCAAACAGGTCTTGGTATTACAATACCAAATTACTGCATGGCACAGAAGCAGGGCAGCTGTTCAGATCCTAATAACAGGTGAGTGCAATTAGAAAGGGAAGCATAAAAACATTCTGCTTACAAATGATCAAAACACATCTTCCAATATTCAAAAGCTTTGTATTTGTGAAAGATTTTATCACATTGGCTATCAGATATCATTCCATATATCAGCGTGGCTGTTACACTGTCCATCCTTATCTTAAAAAAGTGTTGTGGTGATTACAGATTTGAAAGTTTTGAAGCATACATCTGTGGTTCATTCATATAAAGAATAATAATTTGTCCAAGTATTATACTACACTGTAATTCTTTTTGCTTGATGTGACAGACCTAAAGTACTAGAACACAGGGTATTGATGCAAAACAGTGGCTAATGTATAAAATAAACTAGGCATAAATTGCAGTATTCATTCTAATGGGACAGCCACCTGTCTGGATGGAGGGCAAATGCACAGGTACAAAGCTTGAGTTGTTTTTTGAAAACTGTCACATAGAATTTCCTACCTGATAAAGTTTGCTTCAGCCTATCCACTTTACCAATACACCTTCTTTGGACAATACCCCAGTCCAGTGTGTGTGTAACCAATATGCTGCATATTTTCTACTCCCCCAAAAATGCCTTTCAATCTGTATTCTATAAGTTCTTATAATAATTTGAATTGAGTGTTTCACTAAGAAAGTTGTTTTATGTTTACGAGTCTCTTTAAATACATCACTGTGTCACCAAACCATCATCACATGGTTCCCTTGAGGTGCTAGTTTCAATCTCATATCATATTCTTGTTTTTCTAGTAGTATGTTTGTGTCTGTGTGAGTGTGTGTATATGTGCATCTCAATGTGCGTGTGTGCCTGTGTGTGGGTACATACATGCACCTCTCTATGTATGTGTGTGTGTGTGTGTGTGTGTGTGTGTGTGTGTGTGTGTGTGTGTGTGTGTGTGTGTGTGTGTGTGTGTATATGTGTGTGTGTGTGTGTGTGTGTGTGTGTGTGTGTGTGTGTGTGTGTGTGTCCGCACGTGCATGTCTGTATTTTTATTTTTATTTATTGTTTGTTAATTTGGTAGGTGAACTGGTCCAAAGTCCTTTTTCAGTCATGATCCAAGCTAGCAAGGCAAGATGATACAAATAAACATCCACAAATTTAAAGAAACATTTGCATAGTGGCCTGTATTAGTACTGGCAGTAACATTTGTAGCTTCAGCAGTACAATTAATTACTTGTTGATACTGTACAGTACTGAATTTTTATTTAGGTACATTTCATTATTAAATTAGTGAACTGACAACACAGATTAGCTTGCTCTTCAATTACATAAAAATGTATTAAAATAAATATGGCAAGCGCTAAATTGGTATTTATCAATATCAGCTGGTAGATGCATATATGTTTGTTGATGTCTGTGTGTGAGTGTGTGTGAGGTGTCTGCATGTTTGTATGCATGAATGTTGTTTTTTGTATATGGGTGTGTGCGTAAGTAAGAATATGTTTTATATGTTTTTATGTGTGGGTCTCTCTCTCTCTCTCTCTATATATATATATATATATATATATACACACACACATATTTTTTCTATATTTGTATGTTTATGTATATATATATATAGAGAGAGAGAGAGAGAGAAGGAGAGACAGAGAGAGTGGGACACTTATTTGCTACTCTACACAGTTCAAAGGAGAGAGAGATACACAGTGTGGTTCATTACAGCTGGACTAGTAAGCAGGGGGTTGTAGTGTAGTTCAATAAATCTCTGATTTGTTTTTGCCCCATTACCCACTTCTGTGTACAGGTCCTCATTGTGTGAGCTTGTGGGTCTGCTGGAGAGATGGTTTATGCATGGGATGCTGCTCTTGTAGTACAGCTGGATTTTGTAACTGCACTACAATGGCAATTAAACTTTGGTCCATTTAGTATATATTGGAGACTGCCACCCCCATAGTGCCTTTTTTAGGCAAGGCTCAAAAGACAAACCCACCACCGTAAATAGCACAAGTAACAAAAAACTGAGGGTAATGCTATCCAATGCCAAAAGTTTAAACTTCAAAATGCACTCACTCGAGGCACACCTCAGTATGGAGAAAATCGATATATGTGCAGTAACAGACACCTGGTTTAAGGCTCCAGAGAGCACCCCAGCACTACCAGGCTACAACTCATACCATACATTTCGGCCACAGAACCCGAACTGAAATACAAAAGGCGGGGACGTATCCATATTCATCAAGGATACCCACACCTCTAGGTTAGTGGCACAGCACGATGCTTCAGAAATCATCCACGTGCAACTAACAATGGGTAAAACTGCAATTCAAATTGTAGCTTGCTACAGATCACCCACCATGCCGCAGGACCCCCATTCCACGTTTCTGGAAACACTAGGAAACATAAAGGTCCTACCAAACATTTTAATATTGGGTGATTTCAATTACCCAAACATTAACTGGGAGAACCACTCAAGTACTAACTCCCTTGCCCAACATTTCCTATAATTTGATAAAAAGTCAACGAGCAAGTGGAAGAATAAACAAACTTGTAAAAGTAGAAAACCACTGTACCAAGCACAAATAAATCCTGATCCTGGAAAATGTGTAAATGCTTTATTCCAAAAGCAGCAACAAAGACACTCCAACACTCCAGATATACGCTGATAAAGAGAAAGTGCACTCCAATAACGTATCAAGCAAACGTTTTCGTCCCCAACTTTTTCAGTAATACTGGCCATATTGTTTAATGAGTGTTTTTATACACCATTTGAAATCTGTCACCGCTGCATTGACCAATCATGTTATAAAGTGCTTAAAGTGTAAAAATACATAGAATTTTTAAACGTAAAAACCATAAAGTTAAAATACAGAAATTTGAGCTTCAACAATAACTAAACTCATCCTGTAAAAATTGTATTTTAAAAACATGATAAAAACACTTTAGTAATTCATTAATAAACTTGATGACTTGAATACTATCTTTCACAGAGAAATATTCAAATGAATAAAATTAAACAGTAAAGCCATCTAGTGGTGCAAATTGATAATGCATCTTGAAATAGAAAAACATTTTCCTTAACAAAATAATAAATGTTAAAAAACATTTTTAAAAGATTCATTGTTTAAAATAATAAAATATATGAATACAATATAATGAATAGATAGAATTAGAGTTTTGCAGCCCTCAGTTTTAATACTGAGGCTATCGACACCATTTCATTGAGCCCTAAATTCCGATTTGCATCAAGAAGGAGTTGCCAATACAATTCTTTGTATTCAATAAGTGTTTCCCACATACCACCTCTGGGGTTAGTGGGGACAACCTCCAAAATAAAAAACTGATATCCAGGGGTCTCACATTTTGCTAAATGCTTGCTAAGGGCATTTTTTTCATTCCTTACCCTAACATCATATAGGTGCTCATATATTCTCTGCCTGAGCCTTCTCTCACTCTTCCCCACATAGAAGGAGGAACATTTTTTACAAATAGCTATATATATGATTCCTATAGTGTCACAATTGGCAAAGGTGTTTAGATGCAAAGTCAAGTTTCTTGCTTTTAAATAAAGTGTGTCTCCACAAATTAAGTGTGTACAATAGTTGCATTTTCCACATTTTTATAGACCTTTCTTTGATCTATTACCGTTGTAAATAGAATTAATTTTCTGGCCTGCCTCCAAAATATTTTTAATACTTTTACCTTTACGGTAAATGTAAGATGGATCATTGTCAAATATGTGTTCTAAATCAGAAAATTTGGAAAAGCTATTCCATTCCCTAGAGAAAATGTTTCTTAAAAATGCTGATTGTTGACAAAAGGTAGTAATAAGTCCTGACCTATTCTCTCCCTTCTTCTGTTCATGCTGTTCAGTGGAGACCAAGTTCTCATCTTTGCCCAAAATAGGGGCAAAGGAATCACTTCTTTTAATATTTACTTCGTCAATCACTTTGTTAAAAAGTTCTATAGGATACCCCCTCTTAGTAAATAGGTTCCTTAAAAAGTTACTTTCTTCAAAGAAAACTTCATTGTCCGAAGTCATCCTGCTCAGCCTCACCAGTTGCCCTTTCACTACCCCTTTCTTCTGATGGGCGGGGTGGCAACTGGTGTAATGCAAGTAAGAATTAGAGAAGGTGTCCTTTCTGTAAATGCGTGATATAAAGGATCCTTCTTTCTTACCAATGCAAACATCTAGGTATCTCAATTCTTGAATGTCAAAATTACTAGTAAATTTTAAAAAAACTATAGGTGTTATTTAAATAAACCAAAAGGTTCGTGAATTGTTCCTTGCTTCCTTTCCAGAAAAAGCATAGATCATCCAAGAACCTTGTGTATAAAACACATTCATTCAAAAGCGGGGAATTTAGAAGATATTTTTCTTCCCAATATGCCATAATAATGTTGGCATAGGCTGGGGCGCAGTGCGCACCCATTGCAACACCTTTTTCTTGTTTAAAATATTCCCCTTGGAAGTAGATAAAATTGTTTTTTAATACTACTTCCATCAAGGTTAAGGTGTTTCTAAAGTCTGTGTGAGTCAACCTTTTGCTTGCAACTAACTTTTCCTCAAACCAATGTAACCCTGTGTCGTGAGGAATACATCCAAATAAATCAATAACATCCATTGTACCAAAGGCAACATTATCAGTATATAAGGAAGGCTTAATTTTCCTCAAGAGATCCCATGAATCTTTCAAAATATTGTCACAGCCCTCTAATATGTTTTTAACTTTGTGATCCACAAATTTCGCTAAAGGAGCTGTTATTGAGCCTTCAGCTGACACAATTGGTCTAAGCGGTGGATCAAGGCTGTTTTTGTGCACTTTGGGGATCCCAAAGATGCACGGGATTTTTGGTTTCTCAACCACCAAGTATTTGTAAGTACCTTGATCAATAGATCCTTCCATCAACATGTCATATAATAAGACCTGAATCTTTCTGTAGGCAATATTGACCTCATTGATGGAAACCCTGGTATATTTTTCTGAATCATTTAACAGCTCCAGCATTTTTCCTTCATATTGAATTGTCTCCATTACAACAACACCCCCACCCTTATCTGGTTTCATAACCCTCAGGTCACGGTTGTTACTAATAGTTCTTAAAGTGTTCTTTTCATCATATGTTAAATTAGAATGACCTGTGTACAGGTCCTCATTGTGTGAGCTTGTGGGTCTGTTGGAGAGATGGTTTATGCATGGGATGCTGCTCTTGTAGTACAGCTGGATTTTATAACTGCACTACAATGGCAATTAAACTTTGGTCCATTTAGTATATATTGGAGACTGCCACCCCCATAGTGCCTTTTTTAGGCAAGGCTCAAAAGACAAACCCACCACCGTAAATAGCACAAGTAACAAAAAAACTGAGGGTAATGCTATTCAATGCCAGAAGTTTAAACCTCAAAATGCACACACTCGAGGCACTTCTCAGTATGGAGAAAATCGATATATGTGCAGTAACAGACACCTGGTTTAAGGCTCCAGAGAGCACCCCAGCACTACCAGGCTACAACTCATACCATACATTTCGGCCACAGAACCCGAACTGAAATACAAAAGGCGGGGACGTATCCATATTCATCAAGGATACCCACACCTCTAGGTTAGTGGCACAGCACGATGCTTCAGAAATCATCCACGTGCAACTAACAATGGGCAAAACTGCAATTCAAATTGTAGCTTACTACAGATCACCCACCATGTCCCAGGACCCCCATTCCACATTTCTGGAAACACTAGGAAACATAAAGGTCCTACCAAACATTTTAATATTGGGTGATTTCAATTACCCAAACATTAACTGGGAGAACTCCTCAAGTACTAACTCCCTTGCCCAACATTTCCTATAATTTATAAACTCAAACACCCTGGTTCAGCTGGTCAACACTTCCACCAGAGATGACAATATATTGTACCTGGTCATCATCAACATGGGCGACTGGTGTTCCACACCGGAGGCCAACCCCTTGCTGGTTAGATCTGACCATAAACAAATCACTTTGGATATCCACATTCTGCCCCCACCCCTGGACAAGGAAACCACCGTGAAAAACTTTTTAAAAGCAAACTTCACGTTACTTAAGACCGAGGTGGAAAGTTTCAAAGCCCCCATGCTAAAGGATAACACTGTCCAAGCTGCAAAATCCTTTACTAATGCATTCTACGGGCACCTACAAGAATACATGGATTGTGCTATCCCAAGCAAAACCAAGACTCACTCCTCTAAGAAAAGGAAACCAGTCTGGTGAACTTCTGTCATAAACAAGCTATAGAACAGATGGAGGAAACTAGTACAGAAAGGAGTAAAATCCCAAGAAGGGAAGACATCCCTGATCAGTATCAACAAGAAACTACGATCCCTCATAAAATCATCCAAGGCGAGCTTCGAAAGAAAAATTGCCAAGGACTTCAAAGATAACCACAAGGCATTCTTTAGCTATGTCAAGAATCTAAGTGGCAATGCTCAGATCTGCTCCAAGTTAGTGTAGAATGGCACAAAATACACTGAACCGACCGATATCGCTACCATCCTGGCAGACAGGTTCAGCGCAAACTTCACCCCCCTCTCACCCCCAAAAGAGCCCATAACCATACCAAAAGAATGTAGAGTCCCTGAAATCACAGACACTCAGGTTAAAACAGCCTTCTCCAAGGCCAAAAACACAGCATCAATGGGACCGGATGGTGTCCCAGGCTGTGTCCTACACAAACTCAAATACAAACTAATCCCTCACCTAAACACACTGTTCAAACTCAGCCTTTCTACAGGCTACATACCCATAGAGAGGCGGCAGTTATTCCGCTCCACAAAGGTGGAGCCACAACAGACCCCGGGAACTCTCACCCTATAAGCCTGACTAGTTTGTTCTGCAAGGCTGTGGAGCACAGACGAGGGAAAGGTGGTACACACAGCTTACCTAGACCTCACAAAGGCCTTCAACACCATTCCCCATTCTGGTATTATAGACAAGCTCACCAGCCTGAACATAAACCCCTACATCACAAGATGGGTTGCCAACTGGCTCATGGGCAGAACCCACATGGTGAGAGTTGTGGGAGCTAGGTCTGACTCTAAACCGGTTACAAGTGGCATTCCCCAGGGCTCAGTCCTAGGACCCCTCCCGTTTGGCACATACTTCTCAGAGGTACAGGCAAGCGCAGGAGGACTATGGCTGACCAAGTTTGCAGACGACTGCAAACTAGGGGCTATAATTGACTCGCCGGCTGACACAGACATCCCCCAAAAGGATCTCACTGAGTCGAATACCTGGTGACAAAATCATGGCCTCAAGCTAAATGCCAAAATGTGCTTAGTCATCCCCTTTGGAAAAAACAAAGTATCCACAAACTACCACATAGGTGGTAGTCCCCTAAATACGGAAGACATAATAAGGGATTTGGGGACCCAAGTAGATAGTAATCTCACCTTTGATAATCACATTGCCAAAGTGGTTAGAAAATCCTTCTACGTGGCCCACCTAATCACAAAAGGGTTCGCATTCAGATCAAAAGAGCTCATTGTGCCCCTCTACTCATCACTCATCAGAACCATCATAGAGTACAACGCCCCATTTGGGATGTACCTTACAAGACACCTGCAACAGCTGGAAAGATAACAGAAGTACCTCACCAAGAGGATCACTGGCCTCAAACAAATGCCCTATGCAGCTCGACTGAAGAAACTCCAGCTGTACTCAGTTGCATACCATCTACTCAGAGGTGATCTCTGCCTGACAAACAAGGCCATGCCCAACCCAGAATTGATGGACATGCTCCACCTAAAGAAAACCTTATCGCCTCAGGCCACACGCTCTAGGGATCTAAACCTCACTGCAACAATAAATAGGATGTGCTGGTGGGATAGATTCCTGTCCCAGAGACTTCACATGCATTGGAACAAGATTCCAATCTACATTAGGCAGAGCTCCTCACTAACACTCTTCAAAAGAAACCTTGATGAGTGGATGGGAAACAGAAAGTTTACCCTGGGGATCACTTCAGTGGCTCTGCTGGGCAGAGGCACAGGGAACTAATCTAAGGGGGTGGTGAAAGCCAACACATTCTGGCTAGGCTTATAAATGCCTTTGGGCAGATAGCCTAGTAAGTAAGTCTAAAAAATTTCTTTGAGGATAAATCAAAAAAGTTTATGAGGAAAAATGGCAAAACGGGCACATTCAAATGTGGAGGTTGCTCACAATGTCCATTCATATGTGCCAAGGACACAGTTTACATCAGTAGGAGGGATATGGTGGTTCATAGTAACCAATATGCTAATTGCCAGACCAGTGGAATAGTTTACCTAGCCCTCTGTAAAATTTGTAAGGCATTTTATGTTGGTAAGTCAGAGAGAAAATTAAGGAGCAGAATATACGAGCACAATTATGATATTAAGATAAACAATGTTAATAATGCTCTCTCTAGGCACAGAACTCAATGTGTGGAAGCCACTTTCCATTTTTTTTGTATTGGAAGTGGTTAGGAAAGACATAAGAGGGGGACCGTGGGAGGATACAATTGAATATAAGGAGCTATTATGGCAACTTAACCTAGAGTCCAGTAAACCTCCTGGCCTTAATAACATTGTATCCCTGGCCCCAGTGTTAAAAATGAGGGCAGCAAAATTATGAGAGAATCGTGTTATGTTCTGTTTTGTATGGATTGTATTGTTCTCTATCATAAAGGTGCTTTAAGGTGGGTTATTAACCCTAAGAAGATTTACAAAAGTGAGCTGTAGAACTGTTTAAATAAATGTATGCTGTGAATAGGAGTTTTTATCTTGAAATATTACATTTAGGTTCACAGGTTCATACTAGGCTATCTGCCCAAGGGCATTTATAAGCCTAGCCAGAGTTTTGTGGCTTTCGCCACCCCTTTAGTTTGGAGGATACTATGCCCATTATTTTGCTGTGCCTCTGTCAAGCAGTGACACTGAGATAATCCCTGGGGTATATCTGTGATCTCCCATCCATTGGTCAAGATTTCTCTTGAACAAAGCCAGCGAGGTGCTCTGCCTCACATGTACCGGGATTTTGTTCCACAGCATAGGGAGTCTCTGGGTGATGAATCTGTCCCTCCAGCACGTCCTATTAATAACCGTGTCAAGGTTTAAGTCTCCCGCCCTTGTAGTTCTGAGGGATCTAGATTTTTCTTGAGGTGAAGCATGTTCATCAATTCTGGGTTGGACATGGCCTTGTATGTCAGGCACAGGCCACCTCTGAGCAGACGGTGGCGACTGAGTAGAGCTGAAGTTCCTTCAGTCGGGCAGCATAGGACATATTTTTGAGACCCTTTATCCTTTTGGTGAGGAACTTTTGGGGCCTTTCCAGTTGCTGCAGGTGTCATGTCAGATACATTCCGAATGGGGCATTGTACTCAATCATTGGCCTGATGAGTGATGAGTACAGGGGACGATGACTTCCCTTGATCTAGATGTGAATCCCTTCATGATCAGGTGGGCAATGTAGAAGGTCTTCCTAACTACTTTGGCAATGTGAGTATCAAATGAAAGGTTACTGTCAACCTGGGTACCCAGATCCCTGATAACCTCTTCTGTGCTTAGTGGGTTGCCGCCTATATGGTAGCTAGGGGTAACCTTGTTTTTCCCGAAGGGTATGACTATGCATTTTTTGGCGTTTAACTTTAGGCCATGGTTCTGGCACCAGTTTTCTGTTTCTATAAGACCCTTCTGGAGGATATCTGTGTCAGATGTGTTCTCAACTATGGCGCCCAGTTTGCAGTCATCTGCAAATTTTGTCAGCCATAATCCTCCTGTGTTTGCTTGTACTTCTGAAAAGTAGATGCCGAACAGGAGGGCCCAGGACTGAGCCCTGTGGGACACCACTTGTGACAGGCTTTGAGTCTGACATGGCGCCAGCAACTCTGACCCTGTGGGTTCTGTCACTTAGCCAATTTGCAACCCATCTTGTGATGTATGGGATTACATTTAAGCTGATGAGTTTTTCAATGATACCTGAGTGGGGTATTGTGTCGAAAGCCTTTGCCAGGTCAAGGTAGGCTGTGTGGACTGCCTTTCCCTCATCAATGGCCTTGGTGACTGTTTCGAAAAAGTCCACCAGGTTTAAAAGGCATGATCTGCCCTTAACAAAGCCAAACTGGGTTGGATCCAAAGTCTGCAAGTCTCCTATGTCTTTATTTATGAGTTCCATTATGATCCTCTCCATAGCTTTGCAGATCAAGCTTGTCAAGCTGATGGGACGGTAATTTCCTGGGTCGGTGGAGGCACCTCCTTTGTGAAGTGGGACTACAGTTGCCGTACGCCACTCCTTAGGCACGTATCCTGAGGTGAGGCTAAGATTAAACAGCTGCCCTAACTGCGGGTTTAATTCCTCATTGAGTTCGTGGAGCACACATCCGGGGACACCATCTGGTCCCATGGATGCTGTGTTGGTTGCCTTGGAGAGAGCAGTTCTCACCTGAGCGTTAGAGATGTTCGCCGTGCTATAAGTCTCTGGTATAGATATGTCACCTTTTGGGGGGTCTGCACTGAACCTGTCAGCCAGTATGTTGGCAATGTCTGTAGGTTCAGTAATTTTTACATCATTTTGAACTAATTCTGAGCATATCTGGGAGTTTCCTCCCAGGTTTCTAACATAGCTAAAGAAGGCCTTATGATTGTCCTTTGAGTCCTTAGCGACTTTTCTCTCAAAATTTGCCTTGGATGATTTTATGAGAGATCTTAATTTTTTACTTATAATGATCAAGGGTGTTTTCCTTTTAAGGATTTTGCTCTATCTTGTAGTAGCTTCCTCCTTTTGTTGTAGAGCTTGTTTATGGCTGGGGTCCACCAAACTGGACGCTTGCCTTTGGTACAAAGAGTCTTTGTTTTGTTTGGGATTGCCTGATCCATGCAGTCCTGTAGGTGCTGGTAGAAGGCATTTGTAAGTGATTCAGCAGCTTGAGTAATGGTTTCCAGTCTCGGGGCCTTAAAGAGACCACACTAGCCTTTAGAAGTGTGAAGTCGGCTTTTGAGAAGTTCTTCACTGTGGTCTTTTTATCTCAGGTGGGGCGGGATGTGGACTTCCAGTGAGATTAGTTTATGGTCTAATCTCACCAGTGAAGGGTATACTTCTGGTGTTGAACATTGTGACCCCATGTTCGTGATGATGAGATCTAGTATGTTATCTCCTCTTGTGGGGATGGTGACTAGTTGTTCCATGGCATTTGAGTTTATGAACTCTAGGAACCTTTGGGCTAGAGTGTTGGGGCTTGAGTAGTGATCCCAGTCTATATTCGGGTAGTTGAAATCACCTAGTATGATGGTGTTTGGAGATACATTTATCCCTTCCAGTGTTTTCAGGAAAGCTATGTGAGGTTCCTGAGATTGGGAGGGTGGCCTGTAACATGCTACAAATTGCAGAGCAGTCTTGCCTATGGTTAATTGCACCTGGATGGTCTCCGATGCATCATGCGTTGCCACCAACCTTGAGGTGTGGGTGTTCTTGATGAATATAGACACCCCCCCTCCTTTCTTGGTGTTGTCCGGATTTTGAGTCCAGAACGCATGATATGAGGTAAAGCCTGATAGTGCCGGGGTGCTCTCGGGAGCCTTGAACCAGGTTTCAGTCACAGCACAGACATCGATGTTCTCCATACTGAGAAGGGCCTCGAGTGCGTGCATCTTGAGGTTGAGACTTCTGGCATTGAGCAGCATTACCCTTAGTTTTTTTCCTTTTTTGTGTTCTAGGGTGGTAAGTTTAGAATTTGAGCCTTGCCTAAAAAAGGCACTATGGGGGTGGCAAGAGCCTTTGCCAATATCCGGAAGCCCAGGGGTGACAGGTGCAAGCCGTCCCTTGTGAAGCAGCGTGGCTTGTCCAGCATGTCATCCCAGGCAGACAGACATTGGATCCCCTTTGAATGACACCAGAGTTTAAGCCAATTATTAAAGCTGATCATCTTGTCTCTGTATTGTGGCATCATTCTTGGTGAAGGTAGGATACTGCTCAAGGTCAGGGTCATACCTGCCCTGGGCTACATAATCAGAGAGCTCCTCTATGTCTCTTTTCATGTAGTCCAAGGAGGTACGTCTCAGGTCGTTCACACCAGCGTGGACAATGACAGAGTCGTACTTGTACCTGCTGTTGAGTGACCTGAGTGCTTGCGTTATGTGGCAGATTCTAGCGCCCGACAGGCAGCTTACTGTGACCTTTTCCTTGTTCTATCTGGTGAGCGGGACGTCAGTGTGTCTGACTATGGAGTCACCAATGACGAGTGTGTCTGGCATTGTGTTTGGCCTTAAGGGCTGTGACTGTTTGGCACACTGACTATGTGGTCTATGTGTTGCATGTGTTGTATCCTGAGGTGGCAGTTGTTTGGGTGTCTGCTTTGGTGGCCTCTGCTGTTTTGGTAGATTTTTGATCAGAGCCTCCGAATATGTCTTTGTGTATTTATGTGTATGATTTGAAGTTGTGATAGTACTATGTGAGACTGGGTTTGTGGTGTGTGTGGTTACCTTCTCCTCCTGTCTGGTCTTACCAGTCCTATGTTGAGAGAGCTCAGCCTCCAGTTTGGCTATATAGTTGCATCTCTCGCATGTATTTGTGTTTTGTGGGAGAAGGAGAGGGTTGTCCGTGTACATGAGACAATTGTAACATTGCCTCAATATTCCCAGATTCACCAGCTGAGCAAGAGGACACTAGCAACTGATCCTCGACATGGTAGAAGGAATAGACAAGGACTTTAAAAGACTCCGGGGATGTGGGTGATGAATGGGGTTTTGGCTGGTGGGGTACTATGTATAATAAAAGTGCTATATCAAGTAAAAAAGTACTTTAGGAGCAAGTGCTAGGCTTTACAGATAGAGAATATTCTACTTAGGAATCAAGTAGAGCTGAGCTTTTTAGATATAGAATACGCTGGTTAGATCAGCAGTACAGTTCAGGGAAGGCTGTTTTAAGGGAAAATTTGAAGAGTGGGCTTTAGGTAGCCCGAATAGTTTAACCTTGATTAACCACCGCTGCTCTTGTGTGCTCCTGCGGCAACTCCACGCTAAATCGCGCTAAAGCGTGCTTTATAGCAGGGGGCTGGAAAAAACAGGAAATGACCCAAAATGACCAATGAATTACCAGTTGCTGTCTCTAACCACTCCTCTGAGGACAAACAGGCAGCTCAGTACTCCCCACTCTCACTGGTGAGTAAAGAAACTTCCCTCTGGCCACACAAGAAAATGGAGGAACACAGGAACCAAATACAAAGCCCAGGGATCAGCAAATCTGATCACTGGATCAACTAGCTAGGAAAGTTAGGAAAGCAGAAGTATTTTTTTGTTTTTTTTTTAGTTTTTTTTACACACACAGACAGAAAATACAGTAAATGCTTGGTTTTTCGACTAAATGCTATCAAAGGCTAGTACACTTGAGTGTATTAGCCTGTTGGTTAACTTATAAGCAAAACTTAAGCTAAGAAGTGCAGTCAACAAATTAAGCTCAGAAAAACAGAGAAAACAGGTAATATAACAATAATATAAGCGCAAACAGTGGTCGAAATGCACAAAGGTCGAAAAAGCAATAAAAATGCTTAAAAAATACTTAGAATCAGGAAAGTCGCTTTTTCTGCTCTCTGCTGCCTTAGGAACTCTGCAGGGGACCACGAAGAGCTATGCCAAGTTCTCTAATGCCAGAAAAGCCCGCCAAAGCGTGCTTTATAGCAGGGGGCTGGAAAAAACAGGAAATGACCCAAAATGGCCAATGAATTACCAGTTGCTGTCTCTAACCACTCCTCTGAGGACAGACAGGCAGCTCAGTACTCCCCCACTCTCACTGGTGAGTAAAGAAACTTCTCTCTGGCCGCACAAGAAAATGGTGAAAAAGAAAACAAGAAAATTTCCACCACTAGATGGGGTTGTTGCATGTCATTTTACTTAAAGCATTTCTCAAAGAAGAAGTAAAGTGGGGATTTATATATATTTATATATTTTTATATTTTTGCATATCACTTTTTTATTAGATCTGAAAATTAAGGTTTTTTAACAATAATGTTTTTAAGAAGGAAGTTTTTTTAAATTATGGCCAAGTCCTGTATGTTTTTTAAAATGTATTTAACAGAAAAAAATGAGCAGTACATAATTAAGTAATGGAAGGGTATTTAACTAATTAGCTTAAGTAGGGAGCATATATAAAGTAATGGGTGTTTGACTTTGTTATTCATTCATTCACATCCGAGGAAGTGGACTAAACGAAAACGCAATTGTGGAGACATAGCGTTTATGTGTTTATGGTGTAGCTGTTTTGGCGTTGTACTTGTGGTGCTGAAGTTTCCTGTCGTTGTGTGGACTTATTAAAATTAAAGGAAAGTAAAAAGAAAAAGACTTGGGCCTTATTTCCTCTTCTAGTGCTTGCTAGTTGGTCAGATAGCCTAGTACCTACCTATGAACCCATGCACTGCTGGGCAGTTGCAGATAGTAAATCTGGTACACAGTACAGCTGCCTCTGAATTATGTCAGCAATTTTATTCCTGCTGTGTTGCTCATTTTGACATGCCCCATGCACCTTCTCACAGCTTGGTATGCAATAACATACTGTTTGTTCAGCCCTGTAATCCTGGGGTGTATGAATCACTTGTAAGTATTTTATTTGCTTTGCATGTGGAAAACTAGTGACCAATGGTATCACACACACTGACCCCACACAGATAGCAAAGTTGCTAGCAGATAGGTTTGGTGAAAATTTCACTCCCTTATCCCCTCCTAGCTTATCACAAACCTTCCCCCAAACTCCCCCCCCCCTACATATCTGAAGAGCAGGCCCTCAAAGCCTTGTCCAATACCAACAAACATCCTCTATGGGGCCAGAAAATGTCCTAGGCTAAAACATGAACTAGCACCACCATTAAGTACCCTTTTCAAACATAGCCTAACCACAGGCTTTGACCTGTGGAATGGAGAACAGCAACAGCTATTCCCATCCACAAAGGGGGCCTAGCAACAGACCTGGGGAATTACAGACCCATAAGTCTGACCAGCCTCATCTGTAAGGCCATGGAATGTATTATTATGGACCTCATAAAGACATAGGCAACCTCCAAACCCTGTATCCTACCCAATTCAGCTTCATCAAGGGCAGGTCCTGCCTGTTAAATTTGGTGGACTTCTTTGAAAATGTGACCAGGGTCAGTGATGAGGGCAAATCTGTGCATACAGCATACCTCAACTTGGAAAAATCTTTCAACACAATCCAACAATCAAGCATTACTGATAAACTTAGCAAAGTGAATGTAAACCCCTTTGGTGTAAGATGGGTTGCCATCTGGCTCACAAAACGGACACACACCATTAAAGTGGATGACTCCACATCAACCAGCAGATCTGTTACCAGTGGCGTGCCACAGGGATCTGTGCTGGGCCCCCTACTGTTTGGTATATACTTCTTAGAAGTTTGGGTCAAAACTAAGGGGCTGTGGCTGACCAAGTTTGCAGACAACTGCAAACTATGTGCAATCATTGAATTCCCAAATGATGTTAGTACATTCCAGGAGGGTCTCATGCAGACTGATGACTGTGTATTAATCATAGTCTCAAACTGAATGCAAAGAAATGCATCATCATTCCCATTGGCACAATGTCCCTTCACACTATCACATCAACAGCAATACATTAAGTACCCAGGAAGTGGTTGACTGTGACCTTAACTTTGACCACCATGTGTCTACAGTAGTAAGGAAGGCTTTTTACATAGCACAATTGATTAGTAAAGCATTGCCTAAAAGAGCAAAAGGGGTTATAACCTCTCTATACTCGGCATTAATCCAACCCATAATTGAGTATAGCGCCTCGTTCCACATGTACCGTACAAAGCAGCTGCAGCAACTGGAGAGACCTCCAAGGTTTCTAACAAAGAAGATCAAGGGGGTCCAGCATGTGCCTCACACAGATCAACTAAATTCCCTGTCACTATACTCCATGTCATATAGACTTCTTAGGGGAGACTTTTTCCTGGCCTACAGAGCAATCTAAGACCCAAATGTAATGAATTTGTTGCATATCAGTAAGTCAAATGGGACTAGGGATACCTGTTCCAGGGATCTAAATATGGCCTGCAACTCCTAGGACATGCTGGAGGGACAGATTTATCTCCCAGCAACTGCCATGTCTTTGGAACAGGTTACCAATTCATGTGAAACAGAACACCTCTATGATGCTGTTCAAAGGGAACCTGGACAAGTGGATAGGGCACTGTAAATTCTTACCAGGGATAGTGCCCACAACCCTCCTGGACATGGGCAGTCATCACTAAATGCAGTTTTGGCTATTGACTAGCATTTTCATGGTATTACATTGAGATGAAATGGCTAGGGTTAAAATGCCCTCCAGGTTGATAGCCTTGTAATCTCATATGATCCGATGATCATAGAATGGCAATTCTCTAAACTGCCATTGAGTATGTTTGCAGTGTGTGAGTATGTATGCATTTTGTGATGGGTGGGTGTCCCATGAGGGACTAGTTGTCTGTTTATGTCTATTGCTTCACAGAACAGAGTCCAGTTTCCTCTGCTATCCCGAGTAAGATAAAGTGGGTATTGCAGAATTCTCAGATGTTAACAGTTTTAAAGCTTTCTTTCACAGAGCTTAGCTAATCTAATTTTAACTTCAAAAGCCTTAATTTTTATTTATTTGCATGTATTTTGTATTCCTTGCATTCATTTTGTAGTTTGTTTAACTAATTTGGCATAAGCCACCAAGCCAGAACAATATTGAAAAAAAAAAACAAAAAAAAAACTTTGCACAAGGATCATAGGATTATGCTCTTAGTAGTCTCATCATATTAATGAAAGTACCATAATCAGAAATGAACATTTGTGAACTTTTATCTCTTACAAAACTTCTTAAAATGTTTAGATGATCCTAAACCTGACTTGGAGCCAGTACAGTCTGTGCAATATAGGCATAAAATATTAGTAGCGAGATGTACCAGTAATAGCTTAGCTGCAGAATTTTCCAACAACTGTAACCGGTCAAGCTGAGTATTAGGCAGACTCTGGTATAGGCATTCCAGTAGTCAAGTCTGTAGGAAACTGAAGTATGTATTACAACTGAGCTATATGAATGAGAAATTAATGCTTAATCCTGGCAACATTTCTTAGATAGAAAAAAAGATGACTTTACAACAGCTGACACCTGCTTCCAAAGAGTCTCCCAAAGAGTAAGAAGAAAGTTAAGAGTAATTCCAAGATTTCTTATCTAATCAGTAAATTCCAATTTATCACTGCCATATGTATGATGCAATTAGGCAAATGTATGGCAGAAGAGTCCCTCGGAGCTGCATGTACATCCAAGGTCTCAATCTTAGTGATGTTCGACTTTAACAATTCCCAACTATGAGTGATTTTAAGGTAATCAGAGAATAAAGTAAATTTGGGTCTTATACTTGTAACTATGGTACACTCTGCCCATGAGTAGATCCTCAAAAGAAGGCATGTATACAATGAACAATATGGGCCAAAAATAGAGCCATGTGGAATACTGCAATCCAGGGTGTAGGTAGATAAGAAAGTGGGTCCAGAGCAGACACTTTATGGATGGTTAGATGGGTAAGAAAGGGACCAATATAAGACAATAGCAGAAATTCTAGGATCAAAATTAGTCTGTTGAGATCTTATGGTCCACTGTACAAAATGCTGCAGAGAGATCCTTCAGGAGTGATACTATATAGTGTCGCTGGTCTCTTGCCATCAGGAGAGCATTAAAAACTGTTATAAGAGCTGTTTCTTTGCTATAGTGAGTAAAAAATCCTGACTGAAAAAGATTCATAAGTCATCTGACTTTAAGATTTGTTTCTAGCTGTTTACAAACAACTTTCTCAATAACCTTCCCAAGAAATGGAAGATTAGTGATAATGCAGTAGTTATTAAAATGATTTGCATCTAATGATATTTTTTAAGAGTTGGGATGACCAATGCCTCTATCAAGGGAGAAGGAGAAATACCATCTCTTAAAAAAGAACTAAGATTTGATGTGTAACTGGGCCCAGCATATCATAGCTGGCCATTACCAATGTAGAAGGACAAGAGTCCAGACAACTAGTTAAGTGCAGACGGAAAACCTAGCAGTGAATTCATCAAAACTGGGAACATCAGACACCTGTCAACACTTAGTTAATGGGATGGGAAGACATACTGTACCTCTGCTGGGTCAGCCAAGAGAAAGGCAGATTTAGTGGAGGGAATCTTATCAGTGAAAAAACATGCATCAGGCTCACATACAGAGCTAGACAAAGCTCTTCCATTTGACAGACAGGATGAGCTGTGCAGCTTTTTCACCACCTCCAAGAACACTGCTGGTTGATTAGCCACCAAAGAGATTTCCCTTGACAAAAATTCTGATTTATTACATGAAATCTCTCCTTGATATATAGAATAATGCTCATCAAGTTTAGTTTTGTCACTCCATTAGCCTGCCCTCCATTAGTGATGCTCCAACATGTGCCCTTGCTCTATGCATTATTCAGAGATAAGTATTGAACCATGGTTCACTCATCTTAGTAGAAACAGAACAATCCCAACCTGGTGCCAAGATGTCCAGTGTGTGAGATAATGGATTTATTATAAATCTCAACAGGGCCATCCACAGAGAGAAGCACCACTCTAAAAGAAGAACTGAGGGAGCATATCAGAAAAAAAGGTCACCAGAAATATTACTAAGATTATGGACTACCCTCACTTCAGGATCAAAAGGACTATAATTAGGTAAGGTTAAATCAGAGGGAACTAGGAAATGGACAGACCATGTGACTGGTTCCAACACCAGGGTTGTGGCTGCCAGATCCTTAAGAAAGACCAGGTCCAATGCATGTCCATGTTTGCGTGTTGTAGAGGTAATCACTTATGCAAACTCAAAACCTTTCATAATGCAATTAAATTCATGGACAGTTC